>NC_081451.1:10860613-10860970 GCF_007210705.1 Tigriopus californicus
GTGCCCTAAAGGCCAAACTCGTTGACGGCCGTTGGATGGACGAATTGCCGTTGGTTCTTCTTGGTTTGCGGAGAGCTTGGCGAGAGGACAGCGGATTCTCAGCGGCGGAGCTTGTTTTTGGCGCCCCCTTGCGTCTCCCAGGGGAGTGCCTGGAACCCACTCCCCGTGACTCAACTGCAAGCCACCCTCTCCTTCGTCACTTGCGGGACAGCCTTCGTGGAGTGGCGCCTCCTCCAGCTGATTTCCACGGTGACCCGCCCATCCATGTCCCGCAGAATTTAGCTACGGCTAAGTATGTTTATATGTTTATGTCAGGCATGACGGCCACAAGGGCCCTCTTCAACCTCCATATGATGG
>NC_081451.1:10861006-10861119 GCF_007210705.1 Tigriopus californicus
CTCCAGCTGATTTCCACGGTGACCCGCCCATCTATGTCCCGCAGAATTTGGCTAAGGCTAATTATGTTTATGTCAGACATGGCGGCCACACGGGCCCTCTCCAACCTCCATAT
>NC_081451.1:10861155-10876421 GCF_007210705.1 Tigriopus californicus
TGGAGTGGTGCCTCCTCCAGCTGATTTCCACGGTGACCCGCCCGTCCATGTCCCGCAGAATTTGGCTACGGCTAAGTATGTTTATGTCAGACATGGCGGCCACACGGGCCCTCTCCAACCTCCATATGATGGGCCTTACGCCGTGCTTGAGCGCCAGTCAAAGTATTTCATCCTAAATCTTGGAGGCCGTACAGACAAAGTTTCCCTGGATCGACTCAAGGTCGCCAGAGGTGTAACCCCAGAGGTCGTTGCCGAACCGCCACGCCGCAGGCGTCCCCAAGTTGTGGTACAGTTTGACCCAAAAAAAAAACTCTGACAGAAGATCATCAGGTGCTTGTGGCTCGTGACCTCGATTTCCTGCCCTTGGGCGCTCGGTACCCGAGGGTCACGAGGTCGGGGCGTGTCTTGCGCCTTTCTGTGCGCTACTCGCGCCAAATCGCCAGCTACGGCATCATTCGTCACCATAGAGTTTGATGTGTTCCCTCATTGGGGGAGTACTGTAGCGGCTACCATTTCCATAGTTTAAAGGCTGCATTATCTCGGCAAGTTTGATGATCTGTGGTTCGCTATTTTTGAGGGTTTGTTGTGTGGACACAAAAGGGGCCGATAATAAACACACAGTTGCATTTGATACTTTGTCTCTGTAATTTAGTGCATTTAGGAAAATCCCCTAAACAATGAATAAGTGTTAAAGTATTTAGCGATTGCAATTTCATTTGGTTTTCATTCGCCCAGAGCTTCAAATCTGTTTGAAAATTCATTTTGGATCTACGTATTGTGAACCTTTTAAACTTACTGTACAAAGCTATTTTTGAATTGCAAATTTTAACAAATGACCTGAATTTGGTGCTTTGAAAAAGGGTTTCCAATTTTAAGAGTCCGTTCAAGTGGGCACCAAAACACCAAAAAATTGCCAAGTTCGGGTTGAACACCTTTGGAAACTTGACACCAAAGCTATCACAATTCATTATTTCTATTTTACACATCATTCAAATGCGATATATATTACAACTAAATGTGTTGGCAACAACTTCGATACAAAAAAAACAAATTACCTGAATCTCGCAATTGCATGTATAAAAAGCACTTGAATTCTGATATCTTCCATTAAAAAAAAAATGTCGTCTGGAAAATGTACCATCCGCTCGGAATTAAAACGAAAATAGTCAAAGTGGGAAAACCATTTCCTGGGCATTTTGGCACATTTAACATGGTGTCAACCAATCCAGAGGACACGTCGTCCATTTCTAAATCGGTTGGGTCGACTGAGACTGGAATTGTTTTTTTTTTTCAAAACAAAGCAGAATCCAATGTTTATCCAATATCGGTACTTATGAAATAAAATAATCGACAATCAGTGCTCATGATTGAAAAAATAGTGCTGAGGAATTGATCTAAATCGGATTGGCAAGAAAAGGTGGGGAATTTTTTTCCTTTTGCCATTGAAAAGTCGGCGATTTCTCTTTCACGGACGTTTTTTTCTAAATTTTCAACGCCTTTTGTGGTCACAATATTTGGAGAAATCACCCACTTTATGGCACTCGACAAACATGGTCAAAGTTCGTGTAAGAAGTAATAAAGAGCTGAGATTAACAACGTTGATATTGACTTTTCGACCGACTTTAGCTAAGCTACAAATATGCTACAGAACTTCATGTTGTCCACAACACGTTATACAAGTACATTTTAAAGATGTGACCGGCCTTTCATTGGAATTAGTGGCATGGAACTAGCATATTGGGAAATAAAACCCAGGTCCTGGTGAAAACAAGCATTGGCTGACCCAGAACCTTAGGAATTAAATTGGCAAGAGACAATCGATATATTAAGATTGAAAAAACTAAAGTTAATTGACGATGGTATAATATAGTCATCATTCCTGAAGTCAATCGATCATTAATTCTCCATTGTTCGCATCCATGTGGATGGGAAAGCGAATGGAACCCTTCACAAGTCAGTTTTATTTAAGGCACTTGCTCTTGTCCGATTCCATGGACTTAATTCAAAAGTAACTAAGTTTAAACGACTTCAAAGTCAAAGTTTTTTGGGAGGGGAACACAGAAAAAAGGAAACAATTACAACAGTCGCAATAAGACCTTTAAACCCCAGAATCACATGCAACAAATAGTTCTTAATTTTTGCACTTTTATCAATGTCAATCCACTTAAGTAGTTGGGGACCAATCCTTGGGGAGCCAATTATTCCAGGTAAGACGGCAAGGGAATGAACCATTTGTCCATGAATGACAAACATCAAAGAGACCATCAGGCATGTTGTTACTGTGGCGGCTTGTGAGTCAACTCTGACTCCTGCTCGTTGAATGTGACAAATCTGATAATGGAAAATGATTGGGGGAATAAAGGATATACACCGATGGTGAAAGCATGGCTTTACTCCTTTCATAATGTTGGCTCTGAAATAAAAAAGAATGCGAAATTGAGACGGAACAGATAAAGTGCATGACCAGGAACAATAATTTGGAAGCTAAGTATCCTTAAATCAATGAATCATCCATTGGACTTTGCTGAAATTGAAGCGATCACAAAAACAAGATTCTTCATTCGTGTATTCCCATTGGCCGGTTAATCATTACCTAATATGACACAAGAGCATGGATGAATCATGAGGAGTTAGGATCAGCTCGCAAGCCTCCACGTAACATTGAGTTAACTTTGACTCATTTACAATTCATTGTCTTTGAAGGCTAGCCACACAGCTACTTCTTTGTAGTTTGTCAATTCTTTGAGGAAGTTTTTCAAAGCTTTCCTTCTATATGGTCAACCTTGTGGTCTATTGGTATACTTTAAAGGGACTAACCCACACATTGTGGGTAAGAGGTTTGTGGCATTTTGAAATGTAATTTTTTCCCCTATGATGACAAGAAGAAAAGAAAGGCAAGCACAAAAGGGGGACTTTGTTTACAGCATGGGCAAAAAGTGAGTGGAAATACATCTAATAATACCTTGAAAAAATGTAGTTTTCTCGTTCAATCAATGGCCAATCTTAACGCATTGTTGTTATCGAGTGTGATATGAGAGAACAGAAAATAATAATGGCTCCTCATACTAGTTTTGCTCATGTTTGGCTTTACTTTATTTCTCATAATCAAGGGTTAGGAGAGAATGACTCCAAGCTCAACAAAGTTTAAGTAGCAATTTTGGGACAAAACTAAAAGTAGTTTTTTTTAGCATTTGGAATGGAAGCAACGTAACCAAATTATACTCGTCTACATGTGTTCTCGATTCCACTCAATGAGAACAAACAAAAATGAAAAACGGTTGCCAGAGGTGCAGGGTCGAGTTCGGTAAAAGTTGGATTCATAGGAGTCTCTTGATTTTTTGACTTCTTGCCGAACTCGCCGAGTCCGTACTTGAGTCTTTTTGTAGAGCCACGTCCAGTAAAAAGACCCGTCTTGCGAAATTTTAAGAAAAATGTCAATTTTTGTTCTTGACTAGTCGGGACTCGAGTCCTGACCTTGCTACTGTAGGGTAGCACTCATCTGACAGTTCGGGGTGTCCAAAAATACGGGATTATGATGCGAAATTGATCGGGGAGACTACAAAAAAATATTTGATCATCAAAAATCCTAAATATCTTACAACAACCTAATTAGCTTTTACAGCGACAAATTAGAGACAGGAATTTTGAATAGAGTGGGCGTTTGCGATTTTCACCTAATTTTAAAATGTCCTTTGGATCAGAATACGGGGTGACCAGTGTCAGTGACGCAAGTTTGAAGCTTCAAATACATTTTTGAGAAGTTATATGAGGAAAGGTCAGCTTCGCCAAAACTAGTTTGAAACGACAATTTTGCATCACAGGCATTGGCAGGCACGTTTGTTTGCTAGTACCGGAAGATCTGTACTTTTGTAACTCCGAGGCCGGCCCATCCTTGCTTCCCCAAACTTGCCCATCCGAGATTAGATTCACATCATTAGGAAATAAATGCAAGTGCAACCACCTTAAACGGATTCAATTAAAACTACGAAAAAGGTGAAACAGCATGAAGAAGATGTGATGTTAGTGCCATGTGGTTTTGGACACGGGATTTGTAAGTGAGTGCGTATCTATGAAAAGAATGTCAATCGTTGATTTCCCTTGAAAATGTCCTTACGTGGATGAGCTCAGGACATGACAAACCAAGTGGATTCACTCTCAGATCACCTACCAAGATAAATCATTTCATTGACTGTTACTCAACAAATTGTGAATAACAATACTGACCCCGGGAGAGAGCAGTAAAGGTTTAAAGATATGATGAAAGAAGCCACCTTTAATTTCATTTCTGTTCACAGTCAGCTAATAACAACCACCTGTGTCTAGCCTGGAGGCTCCTACTTGTGAAACCCTAAGACATATTGAACGAGGGAGTTTCTGATTTTCAATTGACTAAAGTGAAGGGTGTGTCGTTGCAATTAGGCGTTGGGACCCCATTCCATATTAAGCCTGGAATGCAAAGTTGTTGGCTTGTGCCCTGGCCTAATTTTTTTCTTCTAATTAATTGGCGGCCACTTTTTGAAAGTGCAAAATGTTTCCAGATTTAGTTTTCAAAATATTCCCATTAATCTTGCTTTTCTTCGGCTCTTGTCCACCAATACATCTGTTGAGTTGACATGGATCAACGAAATATGTGCCAATACAAAACATCAGGAATCTCGTGGTCCTTACCTTTCCGCCATTCGACGACAAAATTGGAACTGGATAATCAACATGTGTAGCTGGAGGCGCCATTTCCTCCCTTTGCGTTCAATCATTTTCGACTACGACACATTTGCGTTCAATATCTTTATCCACAGTGTACAAATTTTACGTCTTTTATGGAAATATACATCAGTTCTAGTTATATGGTGGCAGCGGTGATTCCTCGAGAGAAGAGGTGAGAACCAACGCAAAGGGTGCGTCTATAGACTTGTCGGGCGATTCAAGGAGAATGCCAAGTGGTAGGACAACCACAGAAGATGATGGGTCGGGAATGGAACGGTCTGGAGCTGGACATGTTGTGCGTCCACAACCAAAGAGACCAGAGGATTCCATGGCGGAGTACGTCAGATACTTCGGTCGTGTGGCCAAGGCCAATGGATGGTCTGATTGCCAGGCAGCACAGATCTTCCCGGGATTGTTAGAGATTGGATCCACGGATTTGGATGATCTGAGCGAAACGGTATTGGGGAGTTTCAAGGCACTAAAGGAGGCCCTGGTACCAATGGAGGAGAACTTCAGGGAAGCGTCGGTCCAAGTTTTTTTCTGGAAGATGTCCATGCGTGAGGACGAGAAGGTCCAAGAATACGCCAAGAGGTGCAAGGGTATAGTGAACGAATGCTACCCAGGCTTTGCGAAAAGTAATAAGGACTTGCTCGCCAGAGATCGTTTTGTTCATGGCCTCCCAGGGACTTTGAAAACGGTAGTCCTCAACAATCGTTCACAGAAGTGGGAGGAAGCAGTTCAATCGGCACTGATGGCCGAAGGTATGGCCCTGACCTTGGGAATGAGGGAGAAGAAGACAACCGTGAAGCCAGAAGGGAACAAGACAAACCCCAGGAAGAAGACCGACTACGGAGAGTCGAAATGGGCGCCAAGAGACAGGAGGTCGTGCTTTAGTTGTGGAAGCCAGGATCATAGGATAGCAGATTGCCCGACAAGGAAACCAAGATGGGAACAGAGTGCCAAAGCAATTTCACCTCGCCCAATGCTGACTATGGAGATTGATGGCAAAGACGTGGAAGCTTTGGTGGATACTGGAGCATCGTCCAGCTTCCTACCATCAAACATGTTCCAACCGGACTCCCCTTGTCTAACATCATTCAAGACGGCATCAGGTAATGGGCTGGCAACCAAAGGAAAACGGCTATGTCACGTGATGGTTGATGATTGGGAGGCAGAACATGAATTCTTTGTTGGAGGCGTCACCAATGTGATGCTGGGCATGGACTTTTTAGCACAACATGATGCGCAAGTTGGTGCCCGTAGTGGACAAATAACCATTGGAGGATTTCCATTGGTAAGCCATCTGGAAGGTGATATAGCCTATCTAGCCGGGGTTGGACAACATGGTCATATAGAAGTCATAGAAGCGGCAGATTTTGTCGAGGATGTTGGAAACCTGAAGGGAACTGACCCAGGAGTGGTTCCAAAAGAAGTTGGAGACTTGAGGGTGGAATTTCCTGAAGTTTTCTCCGGACTAGGTCATTGCACGATTGTCCAGCATAAGATTGAAACGGGATCTGCAAATCCAATTTGTGTTCCAAATCATCGAATGCCGGTCCATCTCATGGATAAGGCAAGTGCAAACATTGAACAAATGAAGAAGGATGGAGTATTGAGGAAGAGCAAAAGTGAGTGGAGCTTTCCTACAGTATTAGTGAAGAAAAGTAATGGTGATGTGCGAATAGCCATCGACTATCGTAAATTGAACGCAGTCTCTAACAAAGATGCGTTCCCCATGCCGCGGGTGGACGAATTGATTGAAGAATTGAGGGGTGCCAAGATTTACTCGACCCTGGATTGTAACCAGGGGTATTACCAAATCAGCATGTCGGAGAAAGACATACCGAAAACTGCGTTCAAATTCAGGGGAGAACTGCTAGAATTTACTCGTATGCCTTTTGGATTGGCAGCAGCACCTGCAACGTTTTGCCGGGCAATGCGCAAGGTCTTTGCTGGTGAAAAGAACATTACGGTTTATTTTGATGATATATGTGTTCATTCAGAGTCCAAAGAGGAACACCTTGTCGATCTGCAAAGATGTCTGGGATTGTTAAGAAGAGCAGGCCTGACTCTCAATGTCACCAAGTGTAAATTTTTCACGGAGAAGATAGAGTTTCTGGGATACGAGATTTCGGGGAACTCGGTGAGACCAATGAAGAGGAAAGTTGAAGCTATTATGGAACTACCAACGCCCAAGGATGTCAAAGAATTACGGCGGTTTCTCGGGATGGCGGGTTATTACCGAAACTTGGTGGACAATTTTGCAGTTGTGGCGCAACCCTTGTATGAACTTCTCAAAGGAAATGTCCCTTTCGAATGGGGAAGTGACAAAGTCGAAGCGTTCAAATCCCTAAAAGGGGCATTAGCCAATGACGCAAATAGACGAATGCCAGACGTAACTAAAGCATTCATTGTCAAAACGGATGCTAGTTTGGTTGGTGTGGGAGCAGTACTGCTTCAAAATGAAGAGAATGGCCGAGTGGTGATTGAGTATGCATCCAAGAAATTCTCAGACGTAGAGAAGCGATACCCAGTCATCGAGCAAGAAGCCTTGGCCATCGTTTTTGCCATTGATCGCTGGCGACATTTCTTACTGGGAAACAAGTTTCTGTTGCAAACCGATCATAAACCGTTGGCCTGGCTCCAGAGCAAGAAAGATTGCAGAGGCAAGTTGGGGCGATGGGCGTTGAGACTGGCTGAGCTGGAGTTTGACGTGGAACATATCCCAGGAGTAGCCAATGATGATGCCGATTGCTTGTCGAGGGCTGCAGTAGCCCAGATTGCGACAAGTGTTGAGAAGTTGAAGAACGAACAAGAAATCGATACCAGTCTGCAAGATCTCGTCAGAGAACAACCGGGAAAATTTCAATGGAGAAATGGCACGCTATTCTATGTGTCGGACGACAGGGTATGTGTTGTTGTTCCTCAAAGGATGAGAGCACAAATCTGGGACGAGCTGCACACCTGTTTGGGGCATGTAGGTCCAAATAAAGTGCTTGCAAGTGCACGAGCCCGGTTTTATTGGCCAAGGATGGCGGAACAAATAAAAAGATGGGGCCGAGAGTGCAAGTTGTGTGCGATGAATAAGGATTTTTTGCCCGTACCGGCCCCGGCACCTCTCATTGCGGTAGACGACAGTCTGGGTGAACCGTTTCAGAAAGTGGCAATTGATGTGATTGGGCCGTTACCAGTATCAAGTGGATGTAAATATATTCTGGTGGCGATGGATTCTTTTTCCAAATGGGCAGAAGCCAAGGCTGTAACGGCGCTCGGAGGAGCCGTCTTGGTGGAATGGATGAAAGAAGACGTGTTATCGCGATTTGGAGTTCCACAACAAATTGTTCTGGATCGGGGTTCAGACATGGAATCAAAGGAGTTTGTGGACTTCTTGTCTTCAGTGGGGACGAGACCTCACTTCATCTCGCCCTATCATCATCAATCAAACCCAGTAGAACGATTTAATCGTTCTTTGATGAACTTATTACGAGTAATGGTCAGAAAAGATCAGAGTGATTGGGCAATCAAGCTCGCAAGTGCGTTGATGGCATACAGAGCCACAGTGCACGAGGCAATTGGTATGTCTCCTCATGAGGCCTTGCTTGGGCGGAATATGAGATTACCAGTGGATGTGAAATTCGGGGTGAAAGGAGCAGATGACCAACTGAATTTCAACAAACTCCACCAAAGAATTATGGACTGTCGATCTAATGCGAGGGTGCAATTGACGAAGGCAGCAGTGAAAAGGAAGTTGGAGTACGACAAACGGTTGAAAACCAAGGTCTATCCATACACTATTGGGGAGACGGTATTTATGAAGAAATTTCAATACGAGAAAGGAACGTGCAAGAAGTTATCAAACCAATGGGAAGGACCCTTCAAGATTGTGCAAAAGGCAGGGGAAGTGAACGTTCTGATTGAAGGCGCCAATCAGAAGACAAAGTTGGTCCACGTTAATCTACTAAAACCTACGGGTGCCGTGTCAATGAATGCCGAGTTGGGACAATTACGAGGTCGAGGACGACCGAAGAAATAAAGATGTTTATTGATTTATGGGAGTCCTCTGGACTGGAGGGGAGGTGCAGCTGGAGGCGCCATTTCCTCCCTTTGCGTTCAATCATTTTCGACTACGACACAATTGCGTTCAATATCTTTATCCACAGTGTACACATTTTACGTCTTTTATGGAAATATACATCAGTTCTAGTTATACATGGTAATTTTGAATGCGGGGGTTCTCAATCGCGTCCAGAGATTGGCAAAATATTGATTTCAGGGGTCTATGATCGGTGATGACTTTGAAATCGGGCAAACCGACGAGATAAAGGCGACATTTCCTAATTTCCCAAAATATTGCCAATGCTTCAAGTTCTATATTGGCCTACCGCGTTTCTGTGTCCTGCAAGAATCGTGGTCCGCATTGTATAAGTTTCCGAGTCTCCAGTTGAAATAAATCCCATTGGAGATCGCAGAAATCGAAATTTACCGAAAGGAGTAATGAACGTCGTCAATTTCTGAGATTTCTTTTCTAGAGGCATCTGCCTATAACCTTTTACGAGGTCAAATTTGATGAAAAATCGATGAGACGTGTGAAATTCAGAAATGGCCTCATTTGGTGTCTTTGTGGGATGGGTTGATCTCTGAACTTCAGAATTCAACTTTGTCAGACCAACGCAGAGCCTTAAATCACCATTTGGTTTCGGAACCACCACAATCGGATGGCACAAAACCGTTGGCACATGTCCCTCGGTTAAGATGATTGCCTTTTTTGTCATGTCTTTCAGCTCAGCCTCGAATTTGTCTCGGTAAGGAAACGGGATTTGCCTTGCAGTGTGCACAGCAAATGGCTTCGCTCCTTCTTTGAGAGTGATTCTCATAGGATCACCTACGATTGGTCCGCGCATGGGCTTCAATACTGTGTCGTCGGAGGCTTTCTTGTAAATGGCCTTAAGCTTCTTATCCACAAATGTGAAATCCTCCACTGATGGATTTTTATGCAAAGAATTAATCCATTTCTTGTGATCGTTCTCGAACCAAACCCACGATGAAACATTCTTGTTGGGCGATTTGTTTGGAGCAATAGTCGCAACCATTTGTTTTGGGAATTCGTCGCCAACAATGGTAAGAGCCTTACAAGTGTCGAGGCTCAAAAATGCTCCCTTAAGTCCATAGCATATTATCACAGTGATATTTCGTGCGGTGTGGTTCCCAACTATCAAACCGATCTGAAACGAATGGCCGTCTACTCCGACGATCTTCATCTTTCTTGGACATATATCCAACGATGGAGCTATCGTGTAGAATTTGCTCCTCTTAAAATATTCGACTCCCATGTTAATGAAATCTGAGCCCGTGTCAGCACACAAAGTTCCCTCCGCGGAAGTGGATGACCCCATGGGGGCGGGATGTGGATGAACTCGAACATTAAGTTGATTATGACGGGAATCTTAAAATTGGGATGATGCAACACGCATGATAACTCCTCCAATTTTCTTCGACTTTGATTTGGATCGGCAAGCGACGTCCCAATGCCCTAAACGGCCACAATTATTGCAACTCGTCTCTTTGGCAAGACAAGAATCACGTGGATGTGAAAATCCTCCACAAAACCCGCAATTCGTGCTCAACCTTGGCTTCTGTTCAACGTGTTTGGATTTCTTGTAAGTGGATGATTTGGTTTGTAAGATGCAACACGGACGAATCGTTTTTCCACAGAAAAACGCTGATATTGTTGGCCCCTCGACGAGCCGTTTCGAGTTCGAGGATGTATTTACGGCAATCGTTGAAAGAGGAAGGATTGTTTTCCATCACTCGAGCTTTGTCGGACTCATTGGACATCGCTCGAAGAAGTAGTGCGATGAGAAGTTGATCTTCTGTGATATTTGTCGTACCAGCGTAGTCAGCTTGTTCACGCAATTTGTTGGACAACGAGACGTAATCTTGACTATCTTTTTGTGGAATCAATTGAAGATCCCGCGTGTTAAGATGCGGATTCTGTAAGCATCGTAGGTGAGCTTCTAGTAAATCCAAAATTTCTACCATTGTGCGGCTAGTACCAGCTTTAATTCCAAGGAAATGGTTGATGATACGGAGAAATCTAGGAGAACAAACTTCCTAAAACGATCCAACTTGAATGGAACGGTCTCGTTTGTCCAGGGACACCAAATTAGCGTAATTATCCCAAAGAAGTCGCCAACGGATGAAGATTATATGATCCGTATCCTCGGGTAAAAAGTAATTATTATTTTTTTGTTACTAGATAGACTCATTTCTTTTAAGAACGTGAGAAGGATTATTAAGCTGTAATTTGACCTTGATTTGAAAATATTCGATCTATTGTAGATTTATCATATCGTGCCTGATTTCTAATTGGTCAAAGTGAACCTAGTCATGGTTTTCGCAATTGATTAAATGAATTATGCAGACCTGCGTCACACCTACAAATGTATTCCATTCAGTTTTAATTAAGTACAATTACAATTGCTTCATTGTGAAATGTAAGCTCTCAGATTTAAATTGAATGAAATTGAATTACCTTTTTTTCAGAATACCCATGTTGAACAAAATGATTGGACTTTCTTCTACTCTCAATTCTTTTTCGTTCTCAATTTTCATTTGTTTTCATCAAATTAAATAGCTCAGGTACGTGGCAGCTAATTTAGTCGTGCAAGCTTTATTTTAATGTAATCATGAAAGGTAAGAACTATTTGGTGGCAAATCAAATTTTGCTGTCAATGTTCCTTAACTATTTATTGCTCGTTTCACTTGCATTAAAAAAAACTAGGGTGTCGAAAATGTCACAGGAATGACGTACTTTGCAATTTCATAAACACTGCTCTCATGTTCTGCATTAGATAAAATGGTCAGTGGAAGAAATACTTTGCAATCCTTTAAGGGGAGAAAAATGCAAAACAAAGGAATAAATCCAAGAGCAAGATCCAATGAAGAAACGTTTTGGGATTTTACAGATGCACCTTTTTTCTATTGTACGGACGGAAATGTAATTGTATCTTGTAATCAAAATATCTTAATTACACGCTCACAAATGCAATTTATTAAATGACTCTGTTTCTCAATGTACTTGATTACAATTATTTGAAACTGCAATTGTAATTACAATAATAACACAAGACTGGACGAATATCGAACGAACAAGCACTCATATCTTGGTGATCCTTTCATTTGCGACATCCGCCACTCTCTAACCTACAAGCTTACCTCCGGATTATCCAAAATGCCTTGACGGTCCACGTTAGAGAATCCAGAGTACAAGGGTTGCTGGACTTGTTGCTGGTAATTGGCCCAAGGATTATTCGCATCATTGGCTGAAGAAACTTGATTGTACGCGGAATAATTCTCTTCTATAAAAAAACTATGATGAAGTTTTCCTTACGTTGATTAATAGAGCATATTTACCTTACCTTCCGGTTGGTATTCACTCAATTGAGCCACCGTTATAGTGACAAAAGCACCGAGAAGCCAAAGATAGTAAGAAGTAACCTGGATCATGGCCGCGTCTTTTGTTGAGATCTTGACCGGTCGCTTCTCAGAATACAAATGCCGTTCAGAAGTTTGATCAAGGAAATGAACTCCTACAATGGAACCGGGATCAGGATCAAGGCCACGAGGTGAAAATCGCACGGCTGTTAGAGTGGCTAGTCAATCTTTTTGTTGGATTGCTGTAATTATGTATGATCCCTGCTTGCTTCAGAACCATTGGCGGTTTTAGTGACCATTGGGTTGGTGATGTTTTATCTTGGGTCTTGGAAGATTCATTTCAATACCCTGGGCCTTAACGAACAAGGTCATAGATCCATATCCGGATTCATACAATCAGTACGCGTAACAACAGAATGTTTACAGGAAAAAAACAGTAAAAAAGCTCACATAAATTAGTTGGTTATAATCTCTTGCGGCTTTCATTATCGCTGTTGGATTGCTGTAATTATGTATGATCCCTGCTTGCTTCAGAACCATTGGCGGTTTTAGTGACCATTGGGTTGGTGATGTTTTATGTTGGGTCTTGGAATATTCATTTCAATACCCTGGGCCTTAACGAACAAGGTCATAGATCCATATCCGGATTCATACAATCAGAACGCGTAACAACAGAATGTTTACAGGAAAAAACAGTAAAAAAGCTCACATAAATTAGTTGGTTATAATCTCTTGCGGCTTTCATTATCGCTGCTGGGAATGAAATTCCCGACAATTTGAGGCGGTGATCATTATATTTAACCTTATTTTCATAAAAATATCTTACCAACGTATGTACCAATGAATAAGATATGTCAGATCTGGCTAGTCCTTGAATATAAGGTTGATCAGGAATTTTAGTCAAAACATTGTGGCCTAAATCCGGCTACAGGATCAACACCTACGTACCTACTTCCTACAAATATTTGAGGGGAGCAAATCAAACAATGAGTCCTCTAATTATCATCATCATTTTCGTTTTCAACCTCAAACCTCGCTTTTTCTTTGCTTTCAAACCCAGTCGATAATGATATTGAGGAGTTCATAAGTTCATTACCAACAGAATATGTAAATTCCTCGAAATCATGCAGGACTGCACTCTAATCACAATTGCAATTTTTTAACAAGACAACATGCAAGACAGCCACAAGAGTATCATTTTGCAACCAACGAGAATAGAATGTTTGTGGCGAGTTCATCTCTGTAATGGACAACTTTCGTGTCTGCTTCGAGTTTAGTGGGAAAAATGCCTGGCCATAAGCCAGGATATGAGCAGTCACCCTTAGGCGAATTTGGCTCAACTTGGAGCGAGGGTGAAGTTTTATAGTCACCAAACCTGTGTCCATAACATTCTAAAATGCAATTTATTGAAATAACAAATGTACTCCTTTCTGATGAATTTAAATACAATTACAATTACTTCGTTTTGAAGTATAATTGATTTCAATTATAATTAATTACTTTCAGATGGTATTTGAACTACCAATGTGATTGATTGCAATTACAACACAGGTCTGAAAGTCACTCTCGCAATGGACACAGATTTCATAATCCGCCCTAAAATTGCAGTTTCCAACCTCATCAACAGCATCTACCAGGGGTTAGAGAACTAGAATGATAAAAGATGAGGCCATATGACAATCAGGTATTTTCGTACAATCTTAACACCGATCAATTTTCGTGTGCAAATGTAATAACCGAGGATTCTGAGCCATTCCCACCCCGCAAATTGCTCCTCAAACATTTATTGGGACATTGAAGCAGGAAAAGAAAATAGTATCACCGTCAAACTTTGAGAAATAACTTGCTCTTTTGAGTCTTCATAGTTCTTTGTCAAGGGTTTTAAGTAGAGTTCAGTTCATTAATCCATAACACCAGTGGTTGATTTAGCATTGTATTTTTTATAAACTATATCAGTATTACTCATTAGCATGCTTGAAAATACCTTTTTAACTGAAAAAAATCATTAATTTTTCCTCTTTTAGAAGTTTCTTCTTTTTACAAATGACTTTTTGAAACCTGAGAAATTGCTTTTGTCCAATACTATTCTTTGTATCTTGGTTTCCTAGAACCTCTAATATTTTGAAAAGTCCCCTAATGACCTCTCAAAATGTGAGCTATTATCATCATTGAGTTGCTACTTAAAGGAGCCAACTTCTCCATCTGTTGCTAAAATGGATGAATTCTCCTTCGAAACCGAATGTGATTGTTCAAGATTCATTTCCCCTCAGAGAAAAAGTAAATTAACCTTAGGGCTGCTCTTCATATCTTGGCGCTAGACCAGGTACTTGTACGATAGAAGCCAAAGCAGGAGCGAAAGTTTTACCAACATGCATTTGAGGAATGCCCCGCAAAAACTAGCTAGTATCTGTATCCTGAAAATTCAAGCACGATTCGAGACACCTTATTCGCTTGCACAATCCTGTTTTATCATCATTACTATGGACATAAGTGGCGAAGGACTGGGACAAAACGAACTATTATTTGGTCAAAAGTCACTACTTTTGGGGCAAATAGCTTGGATAATTTTGCAATTGTCTTGGCATATGTTGACGTTCTGGATTTGGGATGTTGGGGGGGAGGGGTGCACGATTCCTTTGGATTTGCATATTCTATTATTTTTAAGTGTGGGTTTTGAGTTTGAAAACGAAAAGAACAATGGTTATTCTGATGAAACGGTATAGCGACTCCGAATTGACCGGTGACGAAATAGTTCAAGCTGGAGTATTCAAGACTTAATGATTATATTTGAGATAGACCTTACTGTGTGATAGGAGGCTTTATTGAACCGGAGTTGATGGCAAGGCTGGCTATGAATATCAACTGACTGTTGTTTTGTTCTGAGCTTTCCTTGTTACTTCTTTCTTTCGAATTTGGGTTAGTAGGGGCGCCACTAGGTTAAAGGTTTGTTTCTTTAGCAAAGAAAATGGCAGCTAGAAGTCTTGGCATTTGCTCAAATACATAATCAGGAACTATAATCACAGTGATACGTCTACGGCAAGACAATTCACAGGTCAAGGTTTGGCCCCGGAATTTATGAAACTCCAAAAGCACTAACTTTGAGCAAAACGAGTGGTGATTGCTTCATA
>NC_081451.1:10876462-10877946 GCF_007210705.1 Tigriopus californicus
AGACAATCTTCTTTTTGAAAGTTGTAAACGAGAACTGTTGTTGTCCAAGGCGAAAACATGCCAAGATTAATCGCAATCACTCAAAGTGGGCTACGTTATAACCAGAGCGTTAAAAGGAACGTTTCTTTGGACAAAAATGTTCAAATGTCATCTTGAAACAAGATTAACAAATAGGACACAAAAATGTTGGAACATTTTAACAATAACAGCACTGGTTTTATAAATCACCAATCTAAGTTGTCCAAGATTATTGACAAACAATGCCAAAAGGCGGATCCCAGGAAATTCAACAATTGGCCTTGAAATTATTTTTGCACTATGCATCAGCCTAGTATCTCAGGTAGGGCTTGAAATCAATCAACTTTTCCTCCCATTAATGAAACCTGCGCTTCCGAGGAACTAATTAATGATGTCCGATATCACCATCATCAAAAGATGGCTTCATTTGCATTGTGTGCTCATCCACAATCCAACCGTGGATGCTTTGGGGCAGTGATCAAATAGTTATTATCTTGTCGATTATGATAGTGGTTGGATAAGTACACATGGTTTTCAATAAATAATCTCAAAAGTGCGAATCTACGGTCGACTTCAATACTTATCCCATAGAAAAATCATGCAAAATTTGATACAAGCCGCGGATTGGGCAATGATGGTTTTCATTTCTTGTCTCTTTGACTAGAAACACATGTGTTGTGCATTTGTGTCATTCTTCCGTCGATAGTAAAAGCTAAAATGTTTTATATGTATCTGTTTTTCAATTCCATTGGTGCAAATCAAATCTAGAAAAAAATTGGCAAAAAAACGCGAAAGATATTTGATTGTTTCGAGGTAAAAAAGACGGAATACTCAATTGAGCAGCTAGAGTAATAGGTGACGAAGGCTTTGACTTTTTCTTCAAATCCATTTATTGTCCACTTTGCAACATTGTCGCAGATAATAACAAATAACAGACAATAGAGAAACTGAGGCCACCAGTACATAAAAAATTAAAATCAATCAATAAAAGGGTGAATGAGCCAGCAGACTAACTTTTTTAATGTTGAACAGGGACTTAAAACCGGTTTGCAAATCAACTGCTATATTACAAGCAGAGCGTAAATTGCACGGTATCTATAAACATATTCTCTTTTGAAGTCTCAAAAAAACTAAGAATGACTACAAGTTTCGATAACGTTGTTCAATGGTAATATAAGGTGACAGAAACACTCAAAGTTTTGGATGGTTTAAAAAACACGTTATTTCAGCGGGCATTACCACAAAAAAGTTTGAATGCTAAATGACACTTAATAATATATTAAAATATAATTTAGAACAACTAAATGACCATTTTGGCTTTGTTTTTCTTTCAGTCCTGGCGGCTTAAGAATTTTGAAACATCCATACCATTTTTCATTCAATTATCCCCATTATCCTCCTGATCAAAACTTTCCAGACTTTAACCCTAAGCACATGGCTTCCGCGACAAAAATTCCCAAACAAAC
>NC_081451.1:10877988-10907070 GCF_007210705.1 Tigriopus californicus
GTTGGTTTTTGTCTAATTTCCGGATCACCAAGGCGTTTTGAAGCTCTTCCTCCAGCCATTTTTGGGTAATCCCTCCAGCTTGAAGTCTCATGATAGGGTCTGACATATGAACCAATAACCGGCTTCCTTTCTGACCCAACCAAGAAGTGGCTCCGATGTAAATGGAATCACTAAAAGCATAACGATTGGCATCTCTGACTGTATTCGTCCGGGTGGAGACAAGAAACGCTCGGCCACTATTGATATTGTCATCCATATCGGGAGGAGTTTTAGACAATGGAAAAGCCGTTCCAAACGGCGTGACATTTTGGTCATAAATTTCCCGGTAGATTTTTAAAGGTGATCTAACCAAGGCAATTTCGGTCAAGGTTTGAGATACAACATAAACAGGCAATCGAGATTGAAGGACCTCTTCAGGAGTATCAATTATGTCGTTGAAGACCACCATGGTCATGGTGGCCAATAAGGTCGATTTATAAGCCATGGCCAAGAGCAGGCCTATTCCCATCCACAAGAAAAGATAACAGTATACAGACGTAAAACCTTTGACTCGATAAAGCGTTGGCGAGATACTCTCTTGCACCAAGGGAGTGATTGACAAACAAAAAGCTTCATACATGTTCTCAGAAATTGCTTTTGTTGGATTTAAGTAGACCTTAAACGACGCCAAGACTGCAAAGGACCCAAACACAGCAAGACACAAAAACAACCATGTCCAATAGTCAAAAGGTAGAATTAAGGCCTGGTAAGCACTTTTGGGCTTCGCCTGAGGTCCGACCAAAATAATATCATGCTCAGAAAGAATTGGCGCGTACTCTACGACCTGGTATCTGTCACTAGTCAGTGTTAGTTGGCACATTGCCAAATCTGCCGCGCCGTTTTGAACCTGAAAGGCAAGAAAGCTGAATTAGATAATTAAGTAACTAGAGAAGGAATTTAAAGTGAGAGCATCATGCAAATTGCGTTTTTTTCACTCTGAATCAGGTATAGACACTGTCCAATTTCATCGTTTGGGACGTTAAGCCTGTTTTTTTCCTCGCCATGTAAAGTCTGCACTATAAATGGTTAAATTTTTTAATCAGTGAAGAGACGTAAAGAACATTCACACCCTAAGAAGTAACGATGTTAAGTCCGACTAGAAGACGTATTGGTGTTTAATTTTATCTAATATTATATCATTAAACATAATTGTGCCCGAATTAAAAGTTTTGATGACTCACATCTGGAACGATGCCCACAATGGTTCCATTGGGTAGCGTTTTCCCGTTGATGCTCAATGGTGGTGGCNTTTTTTCACTCTGAATCAGGTATAGACACTGTCCAATTTCATCGTTTGGGACGTTAAGCCTGTTTTTTTCCTCGCCATGTAAAGTCTGCACTATAAATGGTTAAATTTTTTAATCAGTGAAGAGACGTAAAGAACATTCACACCCTAAGAAGTAACGATGTTAAGTCCGACTAGAAGACGTATTGGTGTTTAATTTTATCTAATATTATATCATTAAACATAATTGTGCCCGAATTAAAAGTTTTGATGACTCACATCTGGAACGATGCCCACAATGGTTCCATTGGGTAGCGTTTTCCCGTTGATGCTCAATGGTGGTGGCAAAAATCTGTACGTAAATTGAAGTTTTTGTGCCAAAACCTTAATCAAGTCAAGATCGGGTCCCACGAGACCCACGGGGCTGTAGTGATGATTGGGCCAAAAGTCATAAGTAGTGAGAAATAAAGGCCGACATCCCATTAAAATTGGTGGATGAACATGGCCTTTGAGAATCAAGACGAAGCTTCTATGAATGTTATTCTTGGCACTGATCACGTTGGTAGACAGATCCGTATGAACCTTCACTTGCGGCTTGGAATAAATACGAAGGTTTTGAAATTCATTAAGGAACTTATTAAATTCCACTAGGCGCGATTCAAAGACGGTCACATATATACAAGACACCTTGATGGCTTCAAGATCTCGGGGAGCGAATTGGTTTTGATCCATGATGAACAAGGGACCGTGATAAATGTTCACTTGCACCAAATCCTTCAGAGAAGATATCTTGATCAAGTGAAGACAAATACCGTGGGCCATCAGAGAAGGGACCAGAAAAATGAACAGTATAGACCCCCACATGTTTTGAACAAAATCTTTGTTTACTGATGTGCCTTTATGTGACGATTGATGCCATTAGTAAATATTGTATCCGAGTGGCTTTCCAACTCTGCTGAATTTCCGTTAATCAATTATCATTATTAAATACTTGATGTGCTAAATGCCAAATAGTAGAGGGAGGTATCGTAAAAATCAAACATTCATGACCAATCAATTTCTCTATTATAGGGCCCCAAAGGGATTTAAAGTACACCTAAATAATCACTCACGGCTGGATCAATGATTTCTCTGAAGTTGATGTGGCCAAGCAGTCTAAGAGGTGGCAAGAGGAAAGGAAAAATCCCTCTCTCTCAGTAAAAAAAAGGGTGGCGGGAAGAGGAAACTTTTAGCTGCCACAACTTTTAACTGTCGACAAAAAATGAACGTGATACTCTTGAACACACAATTTAGCTTCATAATTTTATGGTTTGATTTTAAATGAGCGTAATTAGTGATCTGGAAGGAACTTTATTTTTGGGAAAAAAATCTGTGTTCTCATCTTGTGACGAAAGAAGAATCGAAGAATTTGGTAGTCAATGAGAATATTTGTCATTTTAAGAGGAAATTGGTTCCAGAACGGTGGGTGTCGCCCCATATTTCGTTACAAGAGTGGGACGTACCGCGTTGATGACAGCTCCGTGGCTTGAAGAGGCTGCGTGGTTTTTTTTAAAACTTGTGGGGGGTAATAATCCAACTTCTGCCGATTGAATCGATCTTGAGAAATGTACTTACTACCTAATATGAATGACAGAACGGGGTTCAAAGTTTAGTTATGTTTATTTTCCTTCACATGCCTTCTTTCAATGATAATCTGACCACACATCACGCGAAGACGAGTGTGATGAATGTGCCCATCCCCACGGTATGAATATGCGGAAATGAAATGTAGGTAAATTAATGAAAATGGGATCTCAATGGGTTTAGATTTGTTTGCGCCCTTTGTAAGTGTATTTCAGTTTTGAGCAGGGCATTTGTACCGAAATTACAGTAATTCGTTCCCCTTTTCGAAAAAGGAACTGTAATCCATTTGCATTTTCAAGTTGTGCAATGATAAAGACCCAAAAATTAAATGGATTACTCATTACTCGTTCCCTTTTCAACTTCCAGAATGGGCTTTAATATTTCGGTTATCTTGTGACAGCTGAGGACCAGAAATTGCCATTTTTTGCTATTTCCATCTGGCATATCATTAACCATTAAAGTCAGGGTTGGCAATTATATTTGCTTTTAAGTAATCTTTTTTTGGCTTGAGTATTTTTGCGGGGGGAAGGTTTGTTTTTTCACCGGCTTTTTAAGCACTGCGAGAGTACAATCCCTAGTACTGCCTTTGTGGATGTCCCTAATGTTATGGTTCGTACTGTTTGGGTTTCCTGATAAAATCAAACAAACAACGGTCTACAATTCCGGTAGATATTTGTCGCTCTCTTCCCCGACTTGGGAATTCGATACATTACAAGCTCGCCCTACCACCCTCATTGGGTTTTTACGGGCTTTTCTAACCGCTACTAAGAATGCAATCCCTAGTGCTATCAAAATGAAAGGTTATAGTGCGTCTATTTATTGCCTTTCAATCTTTATGTGATACTTGGTCTACCAACGAATTTGAGTTGGCAGACCAAGCTAGTCCTTGAATGTAGGGTTGATCTGGAATGCCATCTAAAAATTTGTCCATGTCTGTTTTTGAAAGATTCTACCTGTTCAACCAGGCCTGCACAATCACAACAAATACCGGTATTAGAGAGTAGCAAATTGTAAAATGAAGGTTCCCTAAGAAGACGAGAAATGGACTTCATTGTTCAAACTAACTTGGATTCACAAGCGCTTGAAGGTGTTCTCAAAACACACATTACCCTAAACAGTCACTAGCATTAACCCTAAACCTGGATTGGGACAAAGATCAAAGATTCTTTTGAAAACGTACAGCATCAGATACCTTTCATACCTTCTCTGAACACTGTACAGTCCTCGATTTTTCAATCTCTTGCAATACGAGAGAGCTCTCTCATTCCAATGAAATTCTTAGTGAAGCATCTTTGGACTTGTTCGACCTTTTGCAAACATGCTGAAATCATTGGAGCCCAAATGGGTGAAGCATATCAAAGAGGTGGCTGAACAATTGATATGTATAAAGTTAGCATCGTGATACCATCTCTGGACTTAAACGAGCGATATATTCAAAAACACATTTGAAAAGCTTTACCCACCTTCAACTGGATATGCTCATCGACTTTCCATTATTTTGGAGGATTACACCTAAACTTTCATGATGATGCCTGCTCAATATCTTTACCTCCATTATCTATGATTGGAGCATTCAATGGCAAAGGGTCATAGAGCGGAATTTCATTCGGTTCAAGGCCAAGTTAATCACTATTGTGGTGAGAGAATACTCCAGAAGGGAGAAGCGGAAAAAACTGACATGGGAACAAAATTTGGGCGGTCTTTAACATCATTTTTTCATTGAATTCATGTGCCATTCAAAGTAGTGAATACACTGTAGGTATATAGTGTCTTTCATACGACTATTTACAATGTTTTAATCAAGCAAAAATAAAGTATTGTAGTTGATTCTCATCCTCAGAACAAATTCAGCAAATTTCTGCAGATACCTCGACGTTTTGGGCATACAAAGGTTGCTTACTGTTGACATGAATCAAGAAAAGACATCCATTGAAATGATTTCATTCATCCCTTCATATACAGAAACCTGGCTTCGGCCAGGGGTCTTAGATGAAGAACTAACCATAGTTGGTGTCTGACTTAGTTCGTTGTGATAGGATACGCCCTGATAATCCCATATGGGGTGTATGCCTATATGCTAGGAATGATTTGCACATTAGTCTTGTACAAATGTCGAATGGAGAAGTAGAGGTCTTAGCTTATCACATCCGAGGGCTTGATCTGTCTATTGTGACAATGTATAGGCACCCTTCTTGTTTCGTGAGCTTTTTTATGTCAGGTCTCCAATTCACTGGAAATGAGTTGGATCAGGAAGTTTGCTCAATAGTTTTCTTTGTAGGGGACTTTAATTTTCCGGCTAGCGTTGTAGAGTGGGAGGTTAGTCCTGATGGGTATATTCTCATTTCGAAATCGATATCTTAATCGTTTGAAAAGCTGGAGGAGTTTGCGATCTTGCGCAATTTCGTACACATATTGGTGTAGCCACTAGAAAGAATTCTTGACTTGTTTTTTTTCCAATGACCCTGATCTGATCCAGTATATCCATGTGATACCTAGTAATCTGTCAGATCATCATATTCTCGAGAGAGGGTCGACCATAACTCAAAAGCCGGCGTGCTCTAGAGTAAGACCGGCCAAAAAGGCCGGTCTGGCTAAGTTCAAGTTCAAAGATGAACATTGGCCGTTGATTATAGAATGATTAGAAGAACTGGACCTGATTTCAATTATGAAATAGGAATCGTCCATAGATGTAGCCATTCATTATTTGAGGAAGTTTCCTCCATCTTAGCAATCTCTGAATGTGTTTCCAAGGGTGAAACACGGACAAAAATTCCAAAATATAGGAAGATTTTGTTCAAAAAGAGTTGCAAAGTAGCAAAAAGGCTGAAGAGCACTTCGAATCCAGTAATTGTGGCTAGTCTCCAAAAAAAAGTTCGACGTGAGCAAAGAAGAGTCGAAAAGAAAGATATATGATCGGAAACGTGTAAGGGTACATTTATGCAACCTATATCACACAATCATTCCAACCCCCCTAGATTTAGAACACCAATGAAAACAAAACAATAAAGTGTGACAAATCTAAAGTAGGTTTTGTGACATGGAGGTTCGTTGAGATCTAGTGCTTAGTACTGATCAATCTGCCTACGCCTCAAACTTTCAAACCAGCACTGCTAAGTTTGATCCAAGCTGGATTTTTTTGGTCAGAAAATGTACGTTCCTCTGACCTAAAAAAATCCAGCTTGGATCAAACTTGGCAGTACTGGTGTGAAAGTTTGAGGCGCAGGTAGATTGATCACATCGGTAGTGCTTAGGCCTCGAGTCATATTACACAAGCGTATTCCTCAATGATTAAAACCATCGTCAGAAAGAAGAAGGTAGCGACGTTTAAAACATTCGAGAACGCTTGCCTTGTGAGAGTGCCAACCTTGTGGTGCTGGGCATTGAACAATGACCTTTGAACTAACAGAAATACTGATCCAAGATTGAAGCACTGAATTCTGAGATCCAACTTTAACTGCAGCAATAGCAGATTAGACGAATTGTCACCGACTGATTTGGGCTCCTTGGGAAGCGGAAAGTTCTCATCAATGATGGTCAGGGCCTTGCATGCACTCAAGCCAAGGAAGGCGTCCTTTAACTCCGTGCAATATACAATAGGAATATTACGGGCAACCATACCATCAAGACCTAATGGAGAGTAAAACATCCCAAGTTGCCTGATTACTTTCCCGTCAATGGTGACAACAGGTCCAGTCAATGCGGTAAGTGTCCTTATCTCGCTCAAGCCACTTTGATGAATTAGTGAAGAAGCCATGACTGAAATATCAGCACCTGTATCAGCGCAAAATCTAGCTTGATTTGGCCTTCTTTTAGATCCCGCCGGTGTGACCTTCAAATTGACTTGATAAAGAGAGGGACACGGCGTCTGTGAGAAAGCAGCCCGTAGTTTCATGGAGCCGACTCGCGACTTTGTCAGCGGAGAGGACCTGGTAGGAGATCTGAATTGGCATACTTTGTCCCAATGTCCTCTTTGGTGACAAGATTGGCATCGACTACTCCTGGCAGGACACGTATCAATTGGATGGGTCGGAAGGCTGCAATACGGGCACGGTTTCCCCTCAGAAGTCGATAATTTGACTTGGAACGGACTTGGTTGACGTGAGGGGACACAGAAGACGAAGACATCTCCTTTGCAACCCAACGAGAGGTTTCCAACTCAAGAATATGATGACGAGCTTCTTCAAACGTTTAAAATTGCTTTCCATCACTATAGCCTTATCGTATTCGTTGCTAATAGTTTGTATTTAGCTATCAAGAGCTTGTCCTCAGTGATGTGAGCGACATCTGCAATCGGCCAAATTCCGGATGGCATTACAGAGACTTGTGTAGTCTTGACCATGTTCTTGACGCACTTGCAGCAATTCACCCATGTCCAAGGGTATGCTTCGAAGACTTCTCAAGTGAGCCTTGATGATTCCAAAAATTTCATCAACTTCCCGTCCAGTATTATGCTTGATACCCAATGAATGTTGGACGATTTGGAGAAACCCAGGGCTGTAGCATTCCCAAAGTAATGACACTTGAGTTGGTCGATCTCGCTGAGGCAAAGAAATCAGTGTGGCATGATTATTCCACAACGGACACCATTGAACAAAAGTCCGTAAATAAGTGTCCTCCAACATAGGGGGTCGTTTGAAATCGAGTTTGGGAAGGCCTGGAGACAAGTTGATCCTTGTAACTGTGCTATCATCCTCAAACAATGTCAATGATCGATCAAAATCTTGACGAAATCCCCTAACTCTGAGTTGAGTTTTGTCAAAAAGACCCTCTTGAGCGTCCAAATCCCGATCACAATGATGATCATCTGCAGCAGAATGGCCCACAATGGCCGCTTCGGCTTCGCGGTATGCATTCAATCTGGTCTCCCAAGAGCGAAGTTTTGATTCTATGTAAAACGAATGAGTCAATAGCGTCAAGTGTTGCACTCTTAGCTCTCGTGGTGAGACCCTTGTGGCCTTTTCGCGAGGCATTCAAATTTAGAAGTTCTTCCCGATTCGCCATACCAGACAAGTCATTATTTCGGCAGGGAAACAAGGTTTAAAAGTACAATATTTGTTAACATGCAAAAAATGGGAGCCTTAACCACTGCGATGAAGATATCCAGATCGACCAAATCCAATTATATCCACAAGTCCGGGGGGGTAAGTCACCGCGAACAATAATAGAATAACCCAAATGGCTCGAGGACACAACGGAAAAACGACTGGATGACGACAGAATGACCATGGGTGAATGAAAACCAAATCCAATAGGAAGAGCAGCATCGACCCATTTGTCGACCAGTGAAGAATGTCCAACCAATTGGGATTCACAAGTAAGATCGCAATCGTAAGTCGGTTACACCTCCAGGGGCAAATGGGCAACCGACTGCGCCACGGAATAATCGCAAGGACCAAAGTAAAGATAAAGTTGTATTTCACGGTGGTTATAATTCCTGATTAAGTGATTGCTCAAATGCCAAGACTTCTAGTTGCCAATTTCTTTGCTAAATAAACAAAAGGAGCAATTTTTGTTTCTAAAGTATCTTTAAAAGTAGCTCATATTAGTATATAAATGCACTTAAAATACATTTTTAAGTATCTTAGTGCAAAACCTAGCCAAACAATATTATCAGAACTCATAGTTATGCACTGATATCAAATTTTATCAATATCTATTCAGCAGATGCTTAGTTATTACACTTTGAAAGTTGCATTTTGCAATAAAATAGATCAAAAAATGACATAAACCTAACTTAGTTAATTGCAAAAAACAAATGATGTGCTTTTATGATAGCATGAAAATAAATGATACTCTTTCAGTTTCATAAACATTTCCCTAAAGCCTAAAATAAATTAATATAGGCACCTAAAATCTCCTAAGTATTTGAAATTTCCAATTATTCTTTCTTAAACTTGGCATGGTAGAGCTAGCCAATCTTGTGGTTGAAATTTTACAAGGATACATCTGCCAGTTTAATTTTCAAATTTGCCACTTTTTGCACGGATTATTTTCTACGTACCAAAAGCATTTTCATCAAATGGTATTAAAAATTTCTTAAACTTCGACTCGATAACAATAAATGAACTCATGGTTAACGATTATAATATTATAGTTATGGATGTTTTATTTTAAGTAAGTTTTAAATGATATTATATACTATTTTTGGTTGTTCTGCATGCTTTTGAGAAATGGAACGTTTTCATTTATTTTTGGGACATTGAAAAAGCAAATTATATTTCTTGGCAATTCTGTAAGTATAACCAGAGCATTTTGCAGCCAAATTTGAGGCAAATTACAACTTTTGAAGGGTAATATATCAGAGCCTGTTCAATGGATTTTTATGAAATTTGAATTGAAGACATAATAAGGATGCTCACAATGTCTATTAACAACGATTTTAAAAATACTATCTTCTAATAGGTTTTCAGTGGATTAATATCCTTATAAGAGCTTATCTTAATGAAACATACTCTTTCAAACTTGATCCTTGTGCTGTTTCAACAAGGAAAAACGCAATTAGAATGCTTGGCATTTGAGCACAATCTTTTTAAGTGTAGTCGGAACCACCGTGATTTGGTAAATGTGTGGTATGGAAGAAGGTCTTTAGGTAAGACGTAAGTAACAGAACGGGAATGACGTGGGCCATGGAGGTCTCAATTTAACTGGAGGTCTATCAAATTGTGGCTGTATACCCCGGTAGGCTTTGATCTCATTAGGAAACGGGGCTAAAATGACGAGTTAGGCCTTACCTTGGATCGGTTTTCACCCTCCATCCTGTTTAAGAGGTTACTGCTGATCATTTTCAGTCAATATTGTCCAATTTTCACGTATATTGTTGATTATAATTCAAGGTGATTGACATTGGAATTCCAGGATCGTGTAGTAGTTGGCCCCTTTTTCGCTTTATATTATATTTTATTTTTAAGTTAATAGATAATTATTATAGTTAATATAACACGTCTGATTCACTTTCATGGAGTGCTGGCAACCACTCACATCAAAAATATTTTGGAACTTTACACGAATTCTTATCACTTGTAATGTTTATTCGAACAAGTCAAATTTCACGGTTCGTCCATCTTGTATTACCCGGTTACCTCAACTTAACCTGGACAACTGAAAAACTTGAACAATAGGAAAAAAATCCTGGTAGACAGGAATTCCTCAAGCTACGGCTTGAAACTGGCCATGTTTCTCCCTATAATTTTGAATGTTTATGGTGATGAAACACCCTGTTGGGCCTTTTGAGTTTGATGGGGAAGCCACAAGCAATGTAGAGTCTATGTCTAACATGCTTGGAGATCAGTTCTCCAATGAGTTTTCAACCCCACTGAGTTTAGAAGCAACAGCTCATTGCTCTGAAGACGAGTCTGTTGAGATTGACAAGGTTAGTCAATTTGAGCACTTAGCTGATCTTGTAGTCACAGATCAAGATACTTTTGAGGCCATCAAGGACTTGAGGCCTTCGAGCTCTCCTGGTCCTGATGGCGTGGTATCTCAGTTTCTGATTGTAAGGATGGAAATGGACGGATCGGAAAAAATGGAAATGTGGGAAGGAATTGAGTACTATCCAATGGGAAATCTGATGGTTCCGGTCCCGCTTCAACCAAATCCGAAGAAATAGTTGAGTCGAGACCAAGAAAGCGCCGATTTTGTCTCATAACGACCCGTTGTTGTGACTTGAGGACGTATGACCGCCCATGATCCATGGGCTCGAGGATGGTAGAGCCCGGCATCCATCGTTTAGAGATCGGATCCTGAACAGTAACACGGTCGCCGACGGCCAGAGGGGACAGGGCAACATCGCCGGCATTAACAGCCTGTCGTTCGGCCGTTGCCAAACGGGTTTGATGGAATGAAGATTGCAAGAGTTTCTCAATATGACGATCCCTAACGTCTGGCAGAAGTGTCCGTAGGGCGGGCTAAAAGCGTCTGCTCGAGGAGTAGGACGCCACGACAGGAGGACGATTTTGAAATCTTCAGAATTGAACTTACCGTCCAACATGGACAGCAAAGTCTTCATGGCTTCGACTCCTGCCTCTGCAAGGCCGTTTACCTTAGGATGGTACGGGGAGGACGTTTCGTGTTGGACCCCAAATTTCTCACAGAATTCAAGGAAGAGGCCACGAAACTGGGGTCCATTGTCCGACTTAATCACCTCCGGTAGGCCCACATCGGTGAACCACCGCAATAAAACATCCACAATTGTTTTGATTGAGGTGGATCTCAACTTGGCGACGAACGGAAATCCCAAGTAGTGGTCCACCATTACGAGGAAGGTCGTTCCCTTCAAGTCAAATAAATCCACCGAGACATGTTGCATGGGGAAATTGGTGACTGCTGCCGCCATAAGAAGAAGTTCTGCTTGCCGAGAAGGAGGCACGATTTGCAAATTTCGCAAAAACAGATGCGCTGTTTAATTTTTCGTGTGCCATTCCCCGCCAGATGTATCAATGCCGAGCGGGGGTCAAAGTCTTTGTCAGGCCTGAGTGTGGCACGCGCTCGCCCCGGAACGACAACAGCATACCCCAACAAAGATGGTCGGTCACGATGATCTTGCCGTCGATGTGAGAGGCTCGGACCAACAAAAATCAACAAAATGATTGGTAACGATGCTGGTGATAAATTTCAAGCTCGTCTCAGAAGGAGTGAACCCTTAGCAACGGATGACTTGGTCTATCCAAAGGCCTTCAATTAGATGCAGGTCTCCAATCAAGGTCTGGATTGTCTGGGTGAATTATCGTTGGTGCATGACCTTGGATATTGTGACGAGTTGGTGAGAGGTGAGCAGTGATTAGTTTCCGTCAATGTTCGGTCCATCCTTGATGATTTTCTAGATTTAAACTTGAAGAAGTTCTCTCCAAACAAAAGTCACGAGTTTTTCATTGCAGGAGGTGCGGCAAGTGAATAATGCCCATTTATCATTTGGGAACTATCACCTTGAATTTGAAACACCTATTGGCCGCAGCGTTGGGGGGTGTTGGTATACTTTTTCTGAACTCCCTTTCCTAGAAGAAAAGATAATACCTTTCACTCATGACAGATGATTTGTGAAGTAATTGGCATCAAAACTGATGACTATCTGGTTATGGCCGTTTATATTCCACCTAGAGCTAACATTCAAAATGCAGTAGCAGATATTGAGTGTTTACTAACCTTATGCAAATCTTAATCACTGTCTCTATGTGGAAATTTCAACATTCACTTTTCGAAAGATATGTCTAAGACCATCTAATTCAATGACCTAATGATGAGAATGGAATTAGTGCCTAAAGTAAAAAATCCTACGAGAATAACAACAACAACCAAAACTGTCCTTGATAATATCTTTACGAGCAGAATTAAATGTGGAATCCTCATGGGCGACATCAGTGGTCATTTAGCACCGTCTCTCTTACAAAAGAGAAAATATCTCACTTCCCCAAGCCTAAAAAACTGACTAGACTCACCGGTTCTAAGAATATGAAAAGCTTCGAGTGAAATTAAATGATACGCATTGGAGTATTTCGGATTCTGAACAAAACTTTCCTTGTCAACCAAAACATATTTTCAAATCATCATGTCCTCTAGTGTTTCATGTGCAAAAAAACGACTATACGTAGGCGGAATTCTTGGACGTCATCCGGTCTTCTAACTTCACGAAACCAAAAGCAAAAGCTGTGTAATAAATTTAACAAAAATCCAACCGAGGAGAATCGTAGAAAGTATGCAACGTAATCAAGTATGTATTATAAACTAATAAAAGCGGCAAAAACTACCTTTTGGCAAAATTTTTATGAATGTAACTCGGGAAATGCTAGTCTTATTTGGAAAGGCACAAGAATTCTTCTAGGTTGTGAAATTTAGAATAATTAGGGTCCACCAAAATTCAATGTAAATAACGTTTCTCTAACTGATGAGCAAGTGATTGCTTCTTTATTCAATGAGTATTTTACAACCATGGGTCAAACCCTTAGTGACGATCTATCTTGTGATAATGATGGCATGATTTTTTTGAATTGTACACCCAACATATCTAGTCCACGAAATTATTATGTTAAGGTAGCAAGTCGCTTCGATGTCCTTAATATAATTGATAAATTGTCCAACAAGTATGTGTGAAGTAGTTCCATTAGTGGGATATTGGCTTTCATAGCATTGCTATGGTGGCAAAAATAAGTGATAACCAGGTTCAAACCAAAAGACAGCTACTTTTGTGGATACATCCAAAATGGCGTTGACTAGCTGAAGCCGGGAACACCGAAGCGAGATCACTTTGGAGTGGCGGGAGAATTCAAATTTCGATAGTACATCTTAAGTCTCTATTTCGTTCTAAAATGGTCCATGACCAACATTTTAGTGTTTGTTTGTTTGTTTATTTGTTCGTTTGTTTGGAGTCAGGCGGCAGATTGATTACTGCATTCCGATAAGGGTGTTCCAATAAAGAAATATTCCCGCTTCTTAGTCATTTTTTACTTTTGCCCCATAGATCCAGTAACTCCCGTATGATAGATTCCTTGAGGATTCCGAGGAGTTGCTTCAGCGACCATTTGGACGTTTGTGGCAAAGTCGGATGATGAAACCATGTCCTTCGTCTTGTTATTAAACCTTGGCATTCAGCTATTAAATGCCAGGGAGTCTCGTCGTCCTCATTGCACAACCTGCGAGTTGGGTCTTTTTCCTTGTTTATGATATGTCGGTGTCTTTGTAAGTTGTAATGACCTGTAATAAATTGAATGAATTTGCCTAGTTCCGTCCTAGGAGTAGTGCCTATAGTTTTAGTGATTTCTGTAAATTTAATTCGGGGGATAAATATTTTGGTTTGCTTACATGAGGGTGATCTACTCCAGTATTGAGACCAATGGTTGTTGATAGTTTTCTTAATTGTTTCTTTGTAAACGTTTTTGGAGAGTAGGAGACACGGTTCAGGGTCAAAACATATAGATGTAGCTGTTTGTTTCGCCATATTATCTGCAATTTCGTTGCCTTTCAGCCCATTGTGGGCTTTAATCCACTGAATTGTCACTTTGTTTTACTTGCCAAGTCGGTTTAGCAGCTGCCTTACGTCAAGCACACCCTGGGAGGTGATGAACTTTCCTTGGATGGCTTGAATTGCTGAAGCGCTATCACTTTTGATTATGATTCTTTGGTTCCTTTGCCTTAAAAGCCAAAGGCAGGCCCGCTCAAGAGTAAGAACCTCGGCTTGGAATACTGTGGCCATTTCCGCCAACTATTCTTATTGTTGGTGTAATGTTTTGTTGTTCAGACCAACACCAGCCCGGCCTTTAATTTTGATCCATCGGTGTAACAGTAAATTGCAACATGCTTTTCCAAGCCATTTAGACTCTGTTTGGTGTCGGGGATAACTTTGTGCTTGGTTTGCCAGTTTCTAACCGGTGCAATATCTTGACTTGGCATCAAGCATATTCCCAATTATTTTTGCTTGTTTCCCAGAATCTTAAGTGAACCTTCCTTTCCAGAGAGCCTATTCCGTCCCAACATGACTTGATTTGGTGTTTCATTCTTATAGTTATGTTCATAGCTATTTCTTGAACTTTATGGGGTAGTGGTTCAAATTGAAACATTATTTCTGGGCCCAGGCTCGGAGTTGAGCGTTGGACTGGTGCTGAATTCAGACAGGCAAGCCTATTGAGCCTGTTCAATTGTTTGATTTTTGTTTCTCTTCAATTTTGTGCCCCAAATATGACATCCATTAGTTAGATTGGGTCTCACCATACCGGTATAACTCCACCGCATTGTTTTGGGCTTAGGTCCCCAAACTCTTCCCAGGCCTTTTTTAGAGCATACAAGAGTTTTTTGTATTTTACAGTCTTCGATTGAACATGCTTATTCCAGCAAATTCTTTTGGGTGTAAATTTCTGTTTGTTGGTAAAGGCAATGGCCGTCGTTTTCTTGGGCATTGAAACTCAGGCCATTGCCGGAGCCCCTTTTAATATTTTGGTTTACATGTTCATGCATTAGGTCAACCATAGATTCTCGGTCGGCTCCTTTAATCAGGAGACAAGCGTCGTCTGCAAAGCCTACAGTGAGTTCTGGGCCCTTGTTAAGTTTTCGTAGAATCAAGTCAAAAGGAAGGTTCCACGACAGTGGCGAAAGTACGCCACCTTGTGGAGTCCCCCTTGTGAGGAATCCATTAATTTTTTTTCCTCCTACTTCTGAAGTTGCTCTCCGGTTTTGCAAGAAGTAATTGTACCATTGTACAATTGCAGTGGGGAAGTTTCTCTCTTGTGATTGAACTTATACGCGTATTATCAAAAGCTCCCTGGATGTCAAGAAACACACCCAGAGTGCATTGTCCTCTCATGTACCAGATTCTACTTTGTCACAAACTTCGGATGATGCCGAGTCTGTTCCTTTTTGCTTACGAAAGGCATGCTGACGATCATAGAGGGGGTTATCCCCCCTGTGCTTGTCCTCCAGTTCCCATAGAATAAGCTTCTCAAGACCTTTTTAAAGGAAAGAGCTGAGGCTTATACGTCGAAAGGACCTTGGGTTGTGGTAGTTGTACCTTACATATTTGGGAAGGAAAGTTACTTTTGATTCACACCATACTTCTGGAACATGGCCCAGTAGCAAGCACAGTTCATATAATTTGACAACTCGATTGATCGTAGAATCATCTAAGTGATGTAGAACAATTAGTTTGATTCCATCAAGGCTAGGTGCTTTTCCGGGGCTAAAATCCTTAAAGGCGGCCTTGACTTTGGAGAAAGTAATGAAGCTTGAATATGGGTGATCCAGAACGGTCCCATCTTCCACTGAATGTGGTGGGTAAGTACGTTTTGTTCTGTGGATATTTGAACCAGGGAAAGTGTGTGTTAAACATCTCGTTAGCAACTTCATTTTCATTTTTGGTTAGTGTGCAGTCACATCTGGAAAGCATTCCTAACTTATGATTTGATTGGCTTGCGAGACATCTCTTAAGACTCACCAAGCTGTTGGGTCCTTCAATAGCAAAACTCCTTCCAAATCCTTCTTTCGACGTGCGAATTTCCGTTTGGAGTTCTTTTCGCTTAATTTTGTAGTGTGATTTGTTTTTCTCAGAATTTATTCGGTTTGACCGTCTTCCCAGAATACGGCATTCAGATCGTAATTTCTTCATTTTGCCTGACCACGATTTTGATTCGTTTTTGTTTCCTGAGGTTTTCAGTTTGACAATGGGGCAAACAGTCCCAAGGGCATTTCAAATTCATTTTTGCAGGTTGAGAGTTTCTATATCTAATGAGCATCCATCCCACAGATGTGACGGGAATACTTTTCCGTCTGCGCATTGCAGGATGTGGGAGAATTTCTTTGAAGCCTCTAGTGACTTTATCAAGGTGAAAGGTTTTGCGGCAGATAAATTATATTCCTCGATGGTCACTGAACTGATCGGTGGGGTTATCATGGCAATCAAGAAGGTCTGGGATGACAAATCGATTTGTAAGAGTGATCTATGTCTATGATTGTTTTTACTCTTGAAGTGGCAAAGGTTGGGTTTCTACCAACATTTCGCATCTTCAAATCATTCTGGAAAATCCAGTTTTCGAGTTTCTCGCCTCTGCCATTGGCTTCATCGCAGCCCCAAAGCCCAGAGTGGGCATTTGAGACCATATCCATTATGAGTGGATAGCTATGGGTTTCGACATAAGCCACTTTGTTCATTTATCATCTCATTGTCCAGGATATCCAGGTAGAATGAGGCGACAAGTGTTTCTCGGCGTTCCGAATTTGTTTTTATGCAGCATGTTACCAGGTCCTGGTCGGAGAGGTCAGGGATTTGGTGACAGATCACGTTTTTAGGAATACAAATCATTGCTGTAGAGCTCTTTTCTAACAGAAATGAGGCGTGGATAGGTATAGTCAACTTGTTCTGTCCTGTGCATGTGTAGGATTCTTGTAAGAATATAGCTGGTCGATTTTCTCCTTTAACTCAGCTTTTCAACACTGACATTGTTGCTTGCCATTTTACATTTCTGCTAGTTGAGTTGCCAAAAGATTTGGCCAGTATCATGGTAGTTTGGGCTAGGCATTGCATGTATTGTGTTACAGGGTCATTCTGTAACTCGGACCCGCTATCCGTGCTTTGGCTGGCCATGTGAGCCTCCTTCAAAGGAACTTCCCCCTCGACCACTTTCTTAAAACCAGCTTGTTCTCCCCCCTCTTTCGAGGCAGAAGTGTCCAACAGAGTGTTACTTGTGGTGGATTGGTCGGCCGTCCCAAGGGTTTGGACCTCACCCAGAGGTTCGGTTGTTTTCGAGCCATTGTTAGTGGTTTCTTTTGCTATAATTTGGGTTTTACTACCTGGCCAATGCCCGGCAATGGGCTTGGGCAGTTTTTCCTCCTGGGTCAGTACAGTTGGTACGACTGACTCCCATTGGCAAGTTTTCTTTCTCGCTTTGGGGCTCTGGGCTCTGAAAACGAGGGCCGCCTGGGTCCCTGGCCTCGGTTGGGGTTTGGCTGATTTTGGTTTCCATTAAATGGAGGAGATAGTAGATTTTTTCAACAAAAAATACTGCGCAATACTTTAGAGCTTACATTACGAATCCTTAGAACATGACGATTCAGATGGTATGGGTCCCATTTTATCACATTTCATTTCATGTTCAGTGACACCGTGGCCCTAAAGAGAAAAGAAGTGGACTTCATTGTTCGAACTAGCTTTAATTCATTAACTGTACACGAGACCCTAAATAAATCATCATCATCATCAACAGATTCACTAGGCCTTGGAGGTCCTCTCAAAACGCACATTAAGCTTCTACGGTCGCTACAATTGGCCCTAAATCCTGGGTTGGGGCAAAGCTCATGGATACTTTTGAAGACTTGCAATATCAGATACCTTTCGTACCTTTCCTAAACACTGTACAGTCCCAACTTTTATAGTCTCTCCAAATACGAGAGCAACTTCATTCTTGTGATGTTCCTAGTGAAGCATCTTTGGATTTGCTCGACCTTTTGCAAACCTGCTGAACTCATTGGAGCCCAAATGTGTGAAACATATTTAAGGTGTGGCTGCACAATCAACTTGTACGGAGTTAGCATCGTGATACTATCTCTGGACTTAAACGTGCGATATATCCATCGACGCATTTGAAAGGCTTAACCACCTTTAACTGATACATCAAATTTTCAAAGTCTCTACATTTCCTCGACTTAAATCACAAACTTCTAACACAGAAGCTTCACCGCCTTAAAAAAATTCTAATACTGTTTTTTTTATCATGGCTTTTGCGACATTGTTGCATACCCTCAACAATACATATCCAATGCAGGGCCCCAATCTCGATTCCTCAAAGTACTGTGATGCATACATGCTGAATAATTATGTCAAGATTAAATGTCAATGCTCATTATTGAAAATTGCGGACCCAAACTCTTCAAATGTTAGAGGCTACGACTGCTTGAAGCAAAAAAAACACATTTGTTTTTTGTAGAGAAGTATGGTATTGATGGGGCAAAAACTATGAAATGTTGATCATTTAATTTTTGGAAAAGAAACGAGTCACGCCATTACTTTTTTGAGTAACGGTCGTGCAACTAATTACTATTTTCGACCAAATAAAATTTCGACAACTAATAGCCTGGCTTTGATATTTGGGCGAAAAACTCTCACAAAAGTCGTCACCAAATCAAACTCATTGAGATCCCAGTTTTAGAGTACTTGTAGAACATACATGGAGCTCTGTACAGGCAAAAAATTGAGACAAATCAGATTGCGATTTGGCAAACGCCGATGTTCAAAGGCTACATATGAGCATTACTCGTCGAATTCTAGCACACTTGTTTATTAAAATTCAATCGAACGATCATTGTTCCAGGAGTATTTTGATACAAGATTCTTCGCAAATGGTTTAGTACAGATGAAGTTGAGGCTAGGCTCTCCAAACACTGATCGTCAAGCGGTTATGCCAAAAATGAGCATGGCCCTAGAATAGGCAGTGGACGAACCCGGGCAGCTGCCGTTTTTAGAAGTCAACAAACCGTTGTTCTCAAAATAAACAAAGTCAAAGATGTCTTGCCGTGACAAATATACCATTTTACGATAAATTGGGATCACAATGCCTTTTTCGAAAAAGGAACCAAGTACTGTAATTCAGTTACTTGTTATTTCGTTGCTACTGCCTTACATGTCATGTACGTTACTTCATAAAATTGTCCTATTTGGTAATGGCACTTTTTATCAGCATCCTCCATGTGTCTCAAATCTTTTTTCGTACCCTTGAGCAACCTTTGTTTTCCACGGCTTCATATGTGACACGTGCACACCAATGAACAGATAAGCTATAATGAATTATAAACCAATTTAGATTAGCCCGATACAATATGGAAGTTATGGAGCAAAATGAACTTATGAAGGCGAACAGCGACCAAAATAGGTAAATTGAACCTTCGTTACTTGCCTCCATTGAATGATCTTTGGAACAAATTATCAAAGAACATCTTATTAATGAACAATGCTTCGTGCCTTGCCTTTATTGTATATATATATGTACTGTACATACGGTAAGACCCACGTCCAAGGAGACACTCTCGAAAATCACGATCTAAAAGTTGATTCTTGGCCAAAATGATGTTTCCCTTAGGCTAAGATGACCTTTTTTTATTAGGGAGAACGAGGATATTGGTTATTGGACAACTTAGTAATTTATTTTTTCATGTAGTATAAAAGGCCAATTTGATCATCACACGAATCTAATAGACTGATACATTCATAGTGAAAAGAATGGTGGGTCTAATCTTCTTTGCACTTGTTACTTCGGTATCGGCCAATAACGTTTGCCTGCACTTGGTTAAAATATCCTCCTTGAACGATTTGACTCATATCGAGTTATCCACAGGGCCAATGATTGTCATGGATCACAGCTTATTTTCACCTCGAGGCCTGCAAGCTCTTGGGGTACCTTGTATCAAAGGAACAGTCTTTGAATCGCGTCCAGTGGAACTAAACGGGTTCTTACAAGCATTTCAGGCTCTTCGAATTTCTTCAAAGCCTCGTGTGGAAGTTCGCACGGAATTGGACAAGGATCGGATAAAACTCTTGGATGATATTCATAGAAGTTTCGATATGGTGTTCGAAGGCCAGACGTTTCCACCACCTTCGATTGGATCGCGGATTTTGTATGTTACTACCTTCAACATATGGCCGAATCATTTTTATAATCCCACGGGCCTGGCAGGAACCGATGTCACCTTATTCAACCTTTTAGCCACGAAGTTCCAATTTTCATACAGGCTTCTACCCCCTGCTTTGAGTGTCAATGGGAGGATCTTGGAAAATGGAACGTTGGTGGGCATTTTGCCCGATGTAAGTGTCGGATCGAAAAGTCAGGGAGCTAAAACGAACAAAGGTGATCTAAGTTTCATATTTATTGCTCAAACCAAATGGTCAGAATTTCGATTGTCTGGTAGAGGTCTCAGTTCTACTCTTAAGTTACAAAGAGTAATATGGCCTGCTGAACGAAAGTTTCGTTCAGTGACATTTAAGATAACATCACTTAACACTCAGCTAATAGATGATGAAGGTAAGGGCATTCAGCAGGTAGTGCCCCAAGACATTTGAAACTTTAATGAGCATATCCATTGACAATTGACAGAGCGTGTTAAACTTGTGGTAGGATACATCGCACTTTTAAGTCAAGGGATAGTATCACGATACTGTATACTGTGATACTAACTCCGTACAAGTTTATTGTGCAGCCACACCTTAAGTATGTTTCACCCATTTGGGCTCCAATGAGTTCAGTAGGTTTGCAAAAGGTCGAGCAAATCCAAAGATGCTTCACTAAGAACAACACAGTCTGTACGTCTTCAAAAGTATCCATGAGCTTTGTCCCAACCCAGGATTTAGGGTCAATTCTCGCGAGCGTCGAGGCTTACCGTGCGTTTTGAGAACATTTTCATTTCCTCGAGAACCCAGGCTAATTCGATTAATCAGGTCCTCCGACTCTCTTCTTTCTCGGGCTCCTTCATCGTTCATTTTGCTGCCCTCAAATGTTGGTGGGGAGTATATAGATGTTGATCCAGTAGCAGGATTTATGAAGGCTTATTTTCTAAAGCTTTACCAACTTATTGACCAACATTCAAGGGCTAGCCAGATCTGCCAACTGTAATTCATAGATGTATGGTGGATGGGATATTGTATAACATTAAGTAAAATATTTCGTCTTGAACTGTTGGGCATTCCATTTCCAGTAGAGATAAAGAGGTCTGAAAAATAACTATAGCAAGAAGAAAACACGCGAATCATTCGAGATTGCTATTCCATAAGGAGACTTTTGTCGTTGAGAATAAGTTTGAGATTGCTCGCTGTGTATCCAATGACAGCTTGGCAAAACATTAAGATAAGTGGGAGCGTTTCATATTCCTGCTAGCTTTAAGTCTTTTGCAACATAGTAAAACATCGAGGCCTTCTTTTAAATTTGAATTGGGTCTTCTCATGCTTCAGTTTCTATACATGAATCCCCTCGTAGAGCTTACGGCCGTGTTTGAAACCTCATCAATTTTTTGCTCGTCAGAAGTTACACACAAACAGATGCTAAGGAATAGCTCAAGTGATTGGAGGTGTGAAAAAAGAAAAAGTGTTGAAAACAATTGAGATATCAATACACTGTAAATAAAAACTGCGTTATTTTTGGTACATATATGACCTCCATTTTCAAAATATGGGATGGAAGATGTCAATACCCTTACGGTTCCTGATATAAAACATGTACCTTACCCATGTACGCTCATAACTGTTTGCTCGACCTTTTGCAAACCTGCTGAACTCATTGGAGCCCAAATGGGTGAGGCGTATTCAAGATGTGGCTGGACAATCGACTTGTACAGAGTTAGCATCGTGATGCTATCTCTGGACTTAGACGTGCGATATATCCAACCACACATTTGAAAAGCCTTACCCACCTTCAGCTGGATATGCTCATCGAACTTTCCATTATTTTGGAGGACTACACCTAGATCTTTCATAGATGAGACCTGCTCAATATCTTTACCTCCATTATCTACGAGTGGAGTATTTAAAGGAGTTGACCCAAATGTCATTGAGCGGAATTTCATTCCGTTCAGGGCCATATTACTCTCAGTTACCCAAGAGTAGATTCGATTTAAGTCCTTTGCAAGGCTACTGGAATCTTGGCCATTCCTACCAGAAACTAACTTTGTATCGTCAGCATAAGAAGAGAGACTGGCAGTGATACTAAGCTTTTGAAGCGGGGCAACGAATATTATAAACAAGAGGGGCCCTAAGATCGAACCCTGGGGAACACCTGACTTGACATCATGTATGTCACTAAGGGATCCCTCAACCTTAACCAATTGCTTCCTACCAGAAATGAAACTTTTTAACCAATTGAGAACCCTGCCTTGGATCCCAATTTCATGGAGCCTGTTAACTAAAAGCCCATGATCTACCTTGTCAAAGGCCTTGGCAAAGTCGAGATAAACTACATCAACTGATTCATGACTCTCTAGTCCCTCAATAACCCGCTCAATATGTTCAATCAGTTGGGTAACCGTGCTAAAATGTGCTCGGAACCCATGCTGGCTAGGAGGAAGGACTTCATGAATATCAAGAAATTCAACAAGTTTGAACTTCATGATCTTCTCAAACACCTTCGCAATATTCGAAGTGAGAGAAATCGGCCTGTAATTACTGGGGAGCGACTTATCTCCCCCTTTAAAAATTGGAACAACATGAGCTAACTTTAGTGAAGATGGAAACTTGCCCTGATCCAAGATGCAGCGCATCAAGTACGAGAAAACAGGAGCGAGAACCAGTGAGCATCTCATCAGAAACTGAGATGTCACACCATCAGGACCAGGAGAGCTGGAAAGCCTCAAGTCCCTTATGGCCTCTAAAGCATCTTGATCTGTGACTACAAGATCATCTAAACGCTCAGCTTGACTAACCATGTCAATCTCAACAGACTCATCTTCAGAGCAATGAGCTGTTGCTTCCGAACTCAGTGGGGTTGAAAACACACTAGAGAACTGATCTCCAAGCATGTTAGCCATAGTCTCTACATTGCTAATGGCTGCCCCATCAACCTCAAAAGGCCCAACAGAGTGTTTCATTTTTCTCTTAGAGTTCGCATAAGAGAAAAATGCCTTCGGATTCGACCTGACCTCCTGAACCACCTTACTCTCAGTTTGTAACTGGTCATATTCGATGGAGGCCTTAATCTTACCCTGAACTACGTCCAACTTTTTTTGGAGACTAGCCACAATTACTGGATTCGAAGTGCTCTTCAGCCTTTTTGCTAGTTTGCAACCCTTTTTGAACAAAGTCTTCCTATATTTTGGAATTTTTGTCCGTGTACCACCTTTCGGAACACATTCAGAGATTGCTAAACTGGAGCAAACTTCCTTAAAAACTGAAACTAACTTATCAATGGCTGCATCTATGGACGATTCCTGTTTCAGAATTGAAATCAGGTCAAGTTCTTCTAATCTTTCTATAATCAACGGCCAATGTTCATCTTTGAACTTGAACTTAGCCAAACCGACCTTTTTGGCCGGTTTTACTCTAGAGCACGCCGGCTTTTGAGTAATGGTCGACCCTATCTCAAGAACATGATGATCTGACAAATTACTAGGTGTCACATGGACATACTGGATTAGATCAGGGTCATTGGAAAAGACCAAGTCGAGAACGCTATTCTCTCTAGTGGCTACACCAACATGTTGGGAGAAATTGCGCAAGATCGCGAATTCTTCCAGCTTTTCAAACGACTGAGATGTCGATTTCGATACGGGAATAGCCTACAACGCTAGCCGGAAAATTAAAGTCCCCTACAAAGAAAACCTTCGAGCAAACTGCCAGATCCAACTCATTTCCAGTGAATTGGAGAGCTGACGAAAAAGAGCTTGCTGAACAAGAAGGGGGTCTATACATTGTAACAATAGACAAATCAAGACCTCGAAGATGACAAACTAAGACCTCTACTTCTCCATTCGACATTTGTACATGACTAATGTGCAAATCATTCCTAACATATAGGCATACGCCCCCATGTGGGAATATGGGATTATCAGGGCGTATCCTATCACAACGAACTAAGTTGAAACCAACTATGGTTAGTTCTTCATCTAAGACCCCTGGCCGAAGCCAGGTTTCTGTTATAGAGATGAATGCAATCTCTCTCTCAACGGCTAGTTCTTCTAAGATCTTAACTTTCGTGCTGTCTTTTTTAGAAATCAGACAATGCACGTTCAAATATAGCCCCTTTACGGGCCTCTCTTTTGACGGACCAAGTTCACAAGATCTTGGACCATCCTCTCCAACCGTAAAAAATCCCTCTTATCAACAAAGCTACGTTCTACTGGAGGCAATGCATGAGCTAATGGGGATGGTTGGGTTTGAGGAATGGGTTGGGCAGCTACATTTGAATAGGAACGTATTTGGGGAATAGGGGTGGGGCAAGGAATATTAGGGAGGAGAGTTTTTATAGGAATAGGGGTGGATTGGGTATTTGAAGGAAGAGGAGGGAATTGGGAGAGAGGGTGGGGGGTAGGAGGAGAGGGAGGGAGGAAGCTAAATGGGTTAAGGAAGGGGGGTGGGGTGGGATTAGGTTTAGGAATAGGGTCAGCTCTAAAACTACGAAACTGAGCTATCCTATTTCTCGGCTTTCTTTGCGTCCCTTCAACATGGACGGAGGTACACCGTACATTAAAGCATGTCTTAAGTCTCATGGACTGACGGCACATGTACGGGTGAAAAAAAGGACAATCTACCTTTGAACATCCCTTCTTACTATTGTACTTCTCAAGGCCGAACTTGAGAAGTTTTTGACACCATTTAGGGTGGTCAAACTGACAGCCTTTTCCTTCTTCAGGACAAGGCTGCTTTCGATAAACAGGACAGACTATTTTCTCTACAACTGTCTTTTCCTGCGCTTTTTCAAGAGGAGATACTACTTCAACCTCTACGTTGGTCAAATTAGTCGACTTCTCAACTACTGGGTGAGCCTGTTCTTCAAGCAGCACCCTGGTTTCATTGACCAAAGCAACTAAAGCCTCTATAATAAACGGCTTATTGACTATGGAAGGATCCTTTCCAGCTAAGACCAGGTCCAAACATTGTCTAGCCTCTTTGCTGACTTTTCCTAAAATAGCTTCCATCATGAATGCAGGAGGAACTATCTATTAGTAACAAAATCAACAGGCCAAGAAAAAGAGAAGAAAAGAACTAAAAAAGCTGTGCAATCTTGTCCTGAGATACAGGACAACAGAGCAAAATAGGAATGAAATACTTCACATCAAACTAACATACAAATCAAAGATGGAGATAGTAAACAAGAAGTAAGTGACAGAGAAAAGCAAGGAATCAAGAACATATGTAAACTAGGACATCAACAAGAAAACACAGAAATAAACTCAACTAACTGGTCGAACACAAAATAAATCAATACAGTAATGAACAATAAATTCTAACTCTAAAGGACCAATACAATCAAACTGAAGAACTACACATAACGATTTGGAACTAGAAAAACTACACTACAAATCAGAAAGAAACTGCTAAAGCTAGACATAAACATAAATGAGCAATAAACTTATTAGGTTTTAAAGTAATTACGTCTTACCAAAGAGCCGTGAAAAACCAAACCTAATTGAGTGAATGAATGGCAATTCCCATTCATTCACCCACACACAAACACCACGAACACTACACGTGCACAGCAACCAAGGAGAAAAAAAAAAAGTCACACATTGGTTCGAAATTCCTGGGAGATAAGAACGAGAGCAAACTAAATGCGTCTGTTCTCAGCGAGCTCCAAAACAGGACAACATATAATTATGATTGATCAAAGATTGGGTTTAAAAAAGTAAGTTAAAGGAACAATCTGGACATAAAAATATTATTCTTGTTTTAGGAGGTTACTATATGTAATGTTATATAGTATGGTTGTCCTCGTACTGGTACAAAAATTTATGGCCCTTTTTGGGTTTCAGGTTCGAAGTGGCGTGGCAGATTTAGCCATGTGCCAATTAACCCTCACCAATGAACGCTATCAAGTTCTAGACTTTGCCCCGGTTCTTTCCGAGCATGATATTGTGTTGGTGGGACCCAAGGCCAAACCCAAAAGCGCATACGAGGCTTTGACCTTGCCATTTGATCATTGGACTTGGCTCGGATTGTGTATTTCATTATTGGGATGTTTCATCATGTTGGCCCTTTTCAAGGTCAATCTTAGTCCTGACAAGGGTATATTGGACAATACATACGAGGCGTTTTGTCTAGCCATCGCTCCTTTATTGCAAGAAAGCATTTCTCACACCATTTACCGATCCAATGGGTTCATGTCTATTTACTGCTTTCTTTTCCTGTGGACAGGGATGGGGTTGCTTATGACCTTGGCTTACAAGTCGACTTTATTGGCCACCATGACCATGGTCGTTTTTAACGGTGTCATTGATACCCCCGAGGAAGTGCGAAGTTCTCAATTGCCAGTCTATGTTCTTTCGCAATCCCTGATGGAAACTGCGTTGATAAGTTCTCCACGGAAAATATATCAAGATATCTACGATCAAAACGTAACTCCCTTCGGGACGGCCTTTCCACTTTCCTCGACTCCCCCGGATATGAACGACAAAATTGATGATAATAGGGCGTTTTTAATTTCCACCAGAACCAACACAATCAGGAATGCTAATCATTTTGCCTTTAAGGACTCCATTTACGTTGGGTCCACATCTTGGTTGGGTCCAAAGGGAAGCCGTTTTTTGGCTCAGATCTCGGATCCTTTAATGAGACTCCAGGCGGGAGGGATGACAAATAAATGGTTTCAGGACGAATTACAAAGCGTCTTGAATATTCAAGGATCTATGAGGAATCAGCCCATCCATGAACCGATTAATTTGGGTCACATGGCCCCGCCATTAATTTTATTAATATGCAACCTGGTGATTTGTTTCGCAGTTTTTCTAGGAGAGGTTATTGGCTCACATGTATCGAAAAATAAAGTCAAATAAAATAACTCCGTCTCATAGAAACATGTTCTCATTCGATGCATCTTGACACGAAAATTCTAATTGTTTCATACATCATATTTCCAAATGCAGTACTGTAGATTTGCAAAAGGTTTTTTTCTAACAATGTTCCTTCCGATGTCATTCAAAACTTATTGAAAAACATACTTTAAAAAGTGGCTGAGTATTTTTTACTTCAATCTCCCCTGCATACCTTTCAGAGGCCAAATTGTGTGTAGTTTGTTTCTCTCCTTTTGCATCCTAAGAGAGGTAACAGAAAAATATCCAGCTCTGACTCAAAGACTACGAAGAACAAAATAAATTTCTTGGGGTTGCCACAGTTTGTAAAGCTGTCTTCTCAGCGGAATATACTCAACCTCGTCTATCATGGCCTAGATATGGCCTGGAGCATCTGTAAGATGGATCAAGACTCACTTGCAGGTTGGGGTAATTCTCTTGTACCTTATGTCAGCATGTGATTGCATGGACCAACGGCTGCTTTTTCAGAAGCTGGAAGAGATGGGTTTCACTCATGAAGCTGTTGGTCTGACAGGCCGCTCGCAGATGGTTTTGGTGGATGGTTGTGCATCCGAACCCACCCTTGCACCGTGCGGCTTGCCCCAAGGGAGCACCTTATTTCCTCCTCTATTCCTTCTATTCATCGTAGATGAGAGGGCACAATATGGGTGAGCTAGCACCACGTTAGTAAGATCTTAACAAGGTGGTGTTTACATTTAATAGCATGTCAAAAACGTGCATAAACTTTTCTTAAAAAACTCTAATATATTGAGTGATTATAATACGCCTTATTTCTTACTTAAAGTTCGCCAAGCAGCCGAAGGCAAAAGGATTAAAACATTCTAGGTTACTAGAAAAAAGCTAAAAATCATTAATGCGCATTCAGCAAAAACAACTGTCATCATGGAAAAACATTTGTGCTTAAGCCTTGCATCAAATGTGCTAAGGTTGCAAGTAAGAACACCATAGGAATGGAGAAGATTTTTCTCGCACTACATACCTGGGTTTATTTCCATTTATATCACCGCCCACCCTGGCACCCGGGCTGGAAAGTGTTTCACGAGTTATCACTTTTTGTAGCATGATCTCCATACTGCATCAGGAGATTGTAAACCAGGGTTGCATCCCCCTCCCTCTCAAAAAACAGTGATCAAACTTTTCAATTTCGAATTAGATGTTTGTAACGCAGATACTTTTGTTAAATCAGTATTTTACATCAATTATAAAATGGTCTTCTGGATAGTTGAACATATATGTAGACTGTACATGTAATAAGGATAAAATTGACGGGCATACCAAAGTATCAATGGAACATCTCGATATTGTGGGTCGCGCGGAGCTCTATTTGTTATTGACGTCTCTTGGCCATCCTTGACCAAAAGCCTATCTAATGACGTACGACACAATGTAAATTTATGATCAGGCCCTGCTTTTGTTTTGGATTTCTGGGATTTGAATACACAACTCTATTGCGATTGGTCAAGGAGCTCAATTCGAATCCGTCTTGTGAAATGACCTAACTAAATCACCTCCCATGATCCATATTGAATGATTTGGTATAACGGTTCTATTAAAAGTTGAAGTACCTTCTCTGTACTAAAGACTTTTTCATCAAATGTGGATAAGAATGTCTCGATTAAAATGAAATGATCTCGCGATTGACATTTATGACATCATAGTAGTAAATTATCAGGAATTCTCAGCAAGGGTCAAGAAAAATGAACAAGTTTTACATATTCTTGGGACATTGAAAAAGCATATTATATTTCTTGGCCATTTCTTTAAGGTTTCACATGAGCGTTTGCAGCCAAATATAATGCAAATTACGAAAAAAGAAGAGTAATATCTCAGCGTTTGTTCAACGGATTTTTATGAAATTTCAATTGAAAACGTAACTAAGGATGCTCACAATTTCTATTGCTTACGTTTCCAAAAATACAATCTTGCATTAGCTTTTCAGAAGTGACGAGGTCAAATCATTTTTTAAAATCAAGATCGTCAGAAAATTAGGAAAGTCAAAGCACTGATCATTGCAAACGTGCCGCAAAAGGTTAGGCTTGACCAAAAATGTAACCGTAGTTTGATCGAAGAAAAATCAGGATTACCTTTTGTCAGTAACTAAAGGGTTTCCGATATTCGGCTAGTAATTTAAGGTCAATTCTGGTGACTGTAGAGGCCTAATGTGCTGTTTGAGAGCACCTTCAAGCCCTCGAGAATTCAGGCTAGTTCGAACAATGAACTCC
>NC_081451.1:10907106-10928148 GCF_007210705.1 Tigriopus californicus
AGGCCTTGTTGATCTTGTTGCATCTGTCAAGTCAGACTTGGACAATTTTTGAATAGCATTCCAGATCAACCCCTACATTCAAGGACCAGCTCGGTCGGCCAACTCAAATTCGTTGGTAGACCAAATATCATATAAAGATTGAAAGGCAATAAATAGACGAATCATAACCTTTCATTTGAATAGTACTGGGGATGACATTCCCTGTAGCTGTTAGAAAAGCCCGTGAAAAACCAAACCCAAAAAAGTATAAAAAAAAAATAACAATGCTATAGACAATGATGCATTGCATCTGGCACCAAGGCAAGTTTCCATCCTCTCTAAAATGGCTCATGTTGACTCAATTTTTAAAAGCGAGGCAAGTCACTCTCTAGTAACTATAGGCCGATTTCTCTCTCTTCGAATACTAGGATGGTGTTTGAGAAGATCATGAAATTGAAGATTGTTGAATTTCTTGATATCCATGAAGCCCTTCCTCCTAGTTAGCATTGGGTCTGAGCGCATTTTAGCACGGTTACACAACTGACTGAACATTTAGAGCTGGTCATTACAAGGCTAGAGAGCCATGAATCAGTTAATGTAGTTTATCTCGATTAGCAAACAAACGAGGATATAACCAATTTGAGCATATCAGTACATTTATTTGATCCCATCAGTAGTTTTCAATGAATTAATATATTTCTCACAACTTCTTTAAATCTTGCTTTGTTTATCAAAGTTGTTCCTTATATTGTTTTCACACTAAAAAAATTCAACCGGAAGTCTTTGCATTTGAGCAAAATATTTTAAGTGCAGTGGGTACCGACGTAAAATCTCAATCTGGCAGAAATTTATCCAATATAGGTGGCAGAAAGCGGCAGAAAATGCAAATCTTAATATCATTCTAAATCATTTTTTCTAGTATTTACGGACATTTCCAGTACTTTTGAATCCTAAGTTTATGTAACCTTGACACACAGGGGTTGGTATTTTGCTTCGAAATGAGGGATATAAACCAATAACGTCACCGAAGTGAGATGGAGTTTGAATTTTGCCGGCGCAATCGATCTGAATCAGGGGTGCTACTGACCTAAACTGATTTAGTCCAAATGGCATTAAAACTACATCTTAAAAAGTTATAATACATTCAATAACCTTGTTGAAGACGATGAAAAGAATAACATTTGTTGTGGTTAGACCTTAGATACTGTTATCAATCCAATTAAACCGTCAAGCTCATAATAGCAATATTAAAAGAACATTTTGCAATTCAACCAATACTGGACCAAATTGCTTCTTAGTAAAGGAGACCTCAAAAACTTATGCAATCCTAATGATCTTTTTGTTGTCTTTAACACTCTTTTTGGATCAAAACTGGGTGTTTTAACCACCTTCGGCCATCTGACCATCTTCAACCATTTGCCACTTTCTGCCACTTCCTGCACTTTTCGCATAAGATTGCAGAAGATTGTTCAATGTCAATCCCCAACGTCTCTTACTTGAACCGGTGACAAATAAGTCTTGGATGGTTTAAACCCACTCAAATGAGGTTCCTCGAAAGGAATTTTGGACTTTTGTAACAGATGGAGCAGCGGAATCGTAAGCATGACCTGTGATCTTGCATTTCAGTTTTTTGGTCAATTTTGTATTTCAAAAGTTATCTAAAATTATCAACACTTCAAACTTGGAATAAATCGGGTATTGTAGGCTAGGTCAATGACTTATAGAAATATGGGATGCGTACAAGCTTCCCTTCAAATCGGCCTGCTCATGGTCACAGTCACTCTGAGCCACTTTTTGAATTTCAATTTAAAAAAGATATGAAACGCATATCTCTTCAATGAAAGGTAGGTCACTCTTATATCATTTAATTGTTACGTGGATCGTCTCAAAGTTATGTTGTCAAAAGCCTACGGAGCTGGCCAAGAGCAGGCCGAAAATTCGAATTTTTGTCATGCTTAGTACATAACTTTGATCATTTTAAGATATTTGCGGCGTATGAAGTGCTTATTTTGAATACTATGAACGATTTTTTGTTGGAGAAACGAAATTTGGCTTCCGTTCGCCGTCAACATCCTTAAAAGTCCGTGGTATTATGAACCAACCCTGCATAATAGTGGGTTATTTATCATTAGGTCATTTTGGGGGAGCGACGAGACTTCCCGTTCATTTTATCCACCACCTAGGTCTACAATTTGGGATATGATCCCGCCTTATACTCTGTTGATGCCTAGAGTACATATGAGATATGTCCTCCTGGATTATGGTTATTTCATATTTTCAGTCAAAATCTGAATTTCTCATTTATTTTAACGAAGAAGATTTCTAACAAGAAATAGTGGATGGTTTAGGCTCCTAAACTAAAACGCCTACTTAGTTGAACCAAGAATAATGGAGGCGCTCAGAACAAACAAACGTCTTATTGTCTAGTGTTTTATATTGTCGGAGCCCTTCATACTAGATCAGATTTGATGATCAACAGAGGGGTTTAAGATGCTGAAATGCAAAAAGAGGTCGAAAATGTTATTGCAAGAGTTAGAAACCAGCGCCAGAAAACAAAACTACGGCAAAAAGTATCCCAATCAGGCATTTATAGGTGGTCAGACTCGTTTTATACGCTAGGAGTTTTTCTGCGCCTCTCACATTTTTTTTTGTATTTGGGTGCTAGGGTCGGAGGGATGAGCCTCGCCCGGCCAACGAAGCTGGCCATCACATCGTCCTTATACTTTTTCTGATAGGCAGTGTCGTCGTGTCCGTATCAGTTTGTGTCTCCGTCTGTGGGCAAGCTTAGCGTCTAAGAGTTTCCTTGAGAAGGGTCGGGGAGGAGATTCGAACCGGGGACCTCTCTCGTATAAGGAAACTGCGCTAACCACTACACCACGTCTCCTCCCTATTTGGTTTTATTATTATCATTTAATTGGTTGCAATATGTAACAAATTAGTGTCATCAGTAAAAAAAATGTAGGCGGAGTCTATTTCTGGTCACCCTGTTTGCCACCCTGTTTGCCACCCTGTCATCTGAGCCCATTTTTTTAAACCTAAGGAGTGAATATTGGATTGAGAAAAAGTCGTGCTATACCACATGAGTTGGATCTTTTCACGACCCAAGATTCACTCCTAGACTTAAAAAACTGGGTTCTTGGTCTTTTTATGGAGGTTCGTTTCATTTACAACGAGGAAGGAGGGAGGGGCTTCACCCAATGGAGCGATTGGCACTTTTACCAGTACATTATAGAGGCTAAGAGGAAAGAAATTTGTCCCATGAAGTGCTTATTTCGAATGAGATGTATGGTTTAGGAGATGTGAAATTTGTCCTCCGTTCGCAGTCCACATCTCTAGAAGTCCGTGGCTAGGTACAGTACTGTATGGGTGGAGCACCCGTTTTCCCATTTATGAATTCTGTTTCGGAACCAGACAAGCCCAAGTCCAAGCTTCTTTGCAGTATTCAAATTACAGCATACGTTTTTACCTTAACACCTCATTTCCGAGGGTGAGGTAATAATAAGTGTCGAAATAACGTTTTTGCTCGAAATAACTGAGATTTTCGCGGACTTGACGGTTCTCTCAAAATGCTCATGAAGCCTCCATGGTTATTGCTAAATGTGATATCTCAAGATTTCACTCAATTGATGCATTGCTGTTGTATTGACAATACCCATTACGAAAGCCTTCATGATGTCACTTGAGTAACTGTTATTCCATGTGAGTGAACAGTGCTGCGTTTTAAACGTTAGAGTAGCTTTGGCAAAACAAGCACCAACTTCTCATGTCAATGATTTTCATGGTAAGCACCTTTCGATTGTGTAAATGTACATTTCGGTCACAGGAACATGAAAAAACAGGAGTCGACAAGTATTTTATTACTATTCGTCGACCTTATTGGGGACCCTCGGAACATTTCTGAGAAGTTCGGTTAATTCTGTTTATTTAGTGCTTTCTCAGCCTTTTGGCTTTCCTGTGGCATTGTTCATCTCTTATCACAAATGGTAGAATCTCCCAAAGTTCAATGGTCCTTGTTATCTTTGGATTTATGGTTGCTCGAGGCGGAAAGGCTCATCATGTTTCTTTGGTCCGTACGTGTTCTTCATGCCGACTAGCAATCAGTGGATGAGTCTGCTTTTGTTGACCACATTGCCAGGCCATTGAAAGCAAACCATGTCCACGTATTACAATTTTTGACAAACTCCTCCAGAGGCTATTTGTGGTGGCCATTTCGGGCGCACAAAGTGATTGTTTCAAAAGGTGGGAGATCATTTAAGATTGCTATATTTCAGAATTATTCTTTTTTATTGCGAGTAATCAAACGAAGTTTACTTCCTTTTGGTTGCATTTTAAGTCCGAGTGTTGCAGTGGTAAACCTCAATCAATCTTTTAAAGGTGAAAATTGAGAAATGAAAAGAAGCACCCTCAAAAAAAAGCATGCTGGAATAAAGGTAATTAATTTTACGACAGAAGATCACGTTGTTGTCGTATTAAGAACAATGACATTCAATATCTTTAGTTGCGACGTTGGTCCAAGCCCTGGAAAGAGCTTGGAACTTGTTTTCCATGATAGGTTTAACTCTTCTACATTCTTCATGTATGGCTTGGCGTCCATTGAAATCGTTCCATAATGAGGTATGAAGTAGATCCATGAATCCCATTGGATGACGGATCCGACATAAGTCGCATAAGGAGCGTCCAAATCTGGCACAGGAGTCCAAGTCATTGACTCAAAAGCCAGAAAATACGATTGTTTTATCTTAACAGAATCTGTGTAGCCTGCCATGGATAGAATTCCCCTTCCTTTATCACCTAATTCCACTACCCCACAGATGCTATCAAACACGGCTTTAGGTCGCCCCTCCAGTTTCACCCATTGAGAATCTCCAGCAGATAAAAGATCTGTATAGGTCACTGGGGCCTCGTCCTTGCCTCCTATAACTATCATAGTGCTTTCATCAACTTGAACAATGGTGTGAAAACCACGAGGTGGGGTCAATTTGGGTCCAGTGACCCACTTCTGCTGATTAGGATCATAGTATTCCACGGAATCAATTGCTCGATAAGCTGAACCAAAACCACCAGGGGCAATTGGACGCCCATTCCAGATTCCAAGACCACTTCCATGGCGTAAAACAAGTGGCTTGGGCATAGGGGTCCAAGTATTTGAGCCTGCAAAAATATAAGTGGACAGGACCAAAATATTCGTCATCTATTTCATGGCACAAAATAGGTTTATTCACCTAAATTGCACAATTCGTGTTTTCGAACATATTTTGCGTTTACCTAATATTTGCGATGTGAATGTGAAGTATCTTTAAAAGAAGTCAGAGGGTGCAAAAACAACCTGAATTTATACAATAAAATGCGAATACACTTGTTAGAAAAATAGGTACCCACTCGGTTTGAAGGTCTGCAAAGGCTATTTTTGCCTTCCAAATCAAATAATAATCAATGGAAAGAAGAATTTTGACATATTAACTCTCGGCACCTTAATTTGAACCTACTTTATCTTGGCAGAGTAGGTAAAAATACCCTTTAAAGTTTTGACAGAACTACCTAAGAAACATCTTGACATTTTTCTAAAACAAAAAATGTTTTGAAACAATTTTGGTTATGTCGCTTTATGGTATTCTAGCTTGCATTAAAAAGGAACATGCCCAAAAAAAATTTAGAAACTTAACTTTTTAAAAATCTATTGAATGAATATTAGGAGCACACGTAGTCAGTGCTTAACTTGAAATTGAGATCTGATCTATAAAACCGCTATTTCGTTACAAGGGATGTGATGGTCCCATTTTCATCCTCTTAAACCTGAATTAGCCCTGTTTATATCGTAACCTACCTCCCCAATGAGTTCATGTAAATTTAAAAAAAAACATGTCTCTTTTGATTGCATGGTCTCAAAATAGCTAAAGTGTTGCATAATGTCATGTAAAACACACTAACCGTGCATTTTTTAAATATGTGCTTAACAATCACAACGAATACACTTCGCTACACACTCACTTACATTTTTGGGACATAACATAAACAAGGCAGTCTCATAGATTTGGGCTTTTCTTGAAGACTTTGTTGAAACGGATTAAAAACTTCAACTTGGAGCCTTCATTGATTTTTATGAAATTTGTAGTGACAGCTTAGCTGAATCCTCTTTCAATGGTTCAGACACATCTTTTCAAAATTTGCCTTTCGGAAGAGTTCGAGATAAGGTTAATCATTTAGGCTATTTTGAGACAACAAAGCAATGAAAGATAATATTTTATAGTGTTTACAAGGGGAAGAAAGCTTTTTATGTGGGTAAAAATAGCGCATGCAAAACTAAAGTTGTCCCTTATAATTTTCTAAGGTGCAAAAATGGTAACATGTGTATTAAGCATCTGCTCTCCAATTTGCTAATCCTGGTTTTATTCAGGCTAGCTCAGCCCAATCATCCGTCTCCTGGCCATTTTATGATACCCTGTGGAAACATGTAAAGATATGTCTGATTTTAAATATCTTAAATAATAAGTATCTTGCACAACCAAAGCTGCCGCCGAACCTGTAATTCAATGAATCTCGATAAAATGCAATCATAAAGGAGATAGAGCTACTCAAAACGGATGGATGGAATATTCGTGCAAGCGTTTTTTAATACAACTGGAACCTGTTTTGTACTTTCCTGTCAAACAGATTTGTAGAAAAAAATGAGGAAAACTTCAATTGCACATTTTTTTTGACAAGAATTAATTCTTATAAAATCCCAAATTGCAAAAAAAAAATCCTATTTTTGTGCTGAAATTGGGTACAAAATGGCAGAGAAATCTCAAATATTGCTGATAAAAATGTATAAACCTAGTTCTAAAAACTTTGAGATTACTCAGTACCGTGAAAGGTCGGAACTGAAACCGACATTAAGTGTAGGGGTCTGTGCGAGTCTGAGCAATGCCTCGGATTTACTTATTCGGATTTATCATTCTCGGGCACAGAAACATGTAACACATTGATCTCCTTGGGAAACGGTAAACGACTCTCCTGCATCTTTCAGTGTGACTGATTACCCTAATTGGTCCATGATTTCTCGACCTTTCATGGTACTGAGTCATCTATGGGCCACTATGGGAAATACAAAAGTTTTTAGAACCAGGTTACTTGCCTCATTGACAAACAGAAACCCTATAAACTTACGAAATGGCCAGTGAGCGCAGGCTCCAAACCTCTCCCGACACGTAAACAACCCGTGATTGAAAAGGACTGAAGGCGCAAATCCCCATTTCTCAAAGGGAGATGTGGGGTGGGTATATTCGGGCAGTGGAGGATCAGTCTGAACCACTGGCACATATTTGACAAGATCTTCATCAGTGAGCCCTCCAATATAAGGATCTACAATGCAAAAAAAACTGGGTTGTTGATTTGTTGCAACTCTTCACATAAGCCAGCAAACGCAGTTACATGTTTTCATGGAATCCACTCGATCAGCATCGACAATGGTCACTTGGTCTTCGCTCCGTATCTTGGTGTCAAAGCATAAGATCTGTCCATTTTCAGCCTTAGCTTGAGTACATTGAGTGTTTGAAGAGTCAACTTGGACTGCGATACATTCTGGATCAAGTTCGTTTTGACTTTGAAGCAGCACATGGCACATGCTTGAACAACTAGCACAACTGAAATTGAAACACACCCGCCGTTAATTCCATTTGTCCCATCTGGGGGGTTCTCAGAGCAACTGGGATGTAAATTTGTTACACAAGGGTAATGCCTATTTCAATTATGAAAATGTTCACTCCAAATAAAGAAGAACTGAATAAAGATGCCAGGAATGCGGGCATACACCCGCAGACAATGTTCTCTTCTCAATGTTTCAATGAGTCATGACCCATGATCTTCGTAAATAACGCATCTTATGCATTTATTTGTTTTACATGACGAAAGGAAAACCCTAGAGACTTTGTGCATCAAACGGCTCATCCTCAATTAACATATTTTCCCTATTTTTGCAACCAAAATTTTCGTTGTTTTTAATCCACTAACTCACAAAGTTCTACTTTCTAGCATTAGAAAGTGGAAACCATCCCCCTGAAATATTTGTCACCCAATGAATCTTAAATCTATCGCTAATTTATGCCCTTTCGATTGTCCTTAATTCCAGTTTTAGTCGAGAATTATGCTTCTGCACACAAATGGTTATTTTTGGTCAGTTGCTATGTTTTATGTTTTTTTCTACGACAAATGCTGTGCTAAAATGAAATTTGACCGACGGACGGGCAAAATGTTGTCAAACTGACCCCTCACAACCACATTCTTGATTGTTTCTTAAATGAAAACCATCGTTTTGCCTCAAAATAAAATGATCAGGTCTTCAGAGCAAAATTATAAATTTGAAGGGAACAAGTTATTGTGATTAAGCTGACGTCAAATAATCACTTGATCTTATTGATTATACTCACTTGATTGTATTATTGAGGCTGATAAATCCTTTGCACGCATCCGAAACACGCATCCCATTGGTTTGGTAAGTGGCTCCGCAGACAACTCTAGAACTCAAATTGTAAGAAAAACAGAGGAATGCAATGATGTTGTCCCATTTGGTCATGATGACACCGACAACGTGAAGCGTGTTGGAACAATAAATGTTAGAATTAAAATGCCGAATTCAGGATTATTATTTGGATCGTTAGCTCAAGCCAAACCTCCACCGGACCACTTAAAGAGTTTGCGAATGGGAGTGGATTGATTTTCATCGAAGTAGAGCACACGCTTTTATGCCACTCTTCAATCAGGGGTTTGATATGTTTCGACATGATACAGTGCGTTACAAATTGGTCGACCATTTTTCTAACCTCTAGCTTCATTTTTAGTGATTTATTCAGTTTAGTATATGATAAGATATTCATCCTTATAAAGAAAGGCGCCATCATCGTGAGATCCAAAACTTTCATTTAAGACTTTCTTGGTTTTTAGATGACCCATTTTGGATGAATAAACTACTTGTAGGCTCTTCTTAGTGGGGTTGGCTTAGTCAAATCTGTTTCTTTGTACAAAAACCATCTGCAATATTGTATCTGAATGAGATCGAAATTTATGTTTAGGAATATATTCATGTTTAAGGGTGATAGGAAGATAATTTCAACGGCATTCAAAGTGACGGAAACAATGTGATATTGACGGTACAACTTTTACGGGACTCCAAAGTATAAAACAGGCCAGAAATGGACGCCATCAAAGTTTACGGCCAGTATTCGTAAGGATTTTTTGATTAAAATATTTCCAACCAGAATTGCTTCTGTTTTGAAGCTTTCTATGTACTTGACAAACCACGGTGGTGTTCTGGGAGATAATAATCGTTTTTCACTTCCCGCTACCGAATAAGCCCGCTTGGTTTGTGGGTAGTTGAGAATGCATATTTAATCTCTCATTGACAGAATTGTATTTGATGATCATTAGTCAATACCTTGGACATGGCTTTAAGTACTTGTTCTAAGGATAAGGATTGATAGTGCAAGCAATGGCCATGGCCTGGGTAGATTACAATCCTTGTTGTGAGAGAGTAATGGAAAGGGAAAGAATATGGAGCCGTTTGCGTGGTCATAGTTTCAGCAAACGAAAATGCGACCTATTAAAACCACGATTAATTGTTCAAGAACGAGCTTTTTTAACCTTAAGCGTATGATACGGCAAAGAGAGCAATATCAGTATGTAACATGAACTTGAGATGGCAGTTTTAACTTAACAAAATTCGCGTTAGTCTTGCAGATAAGATTGCTTTTTCCGATCCTGCAAAATTTATGGAATCAAATCCAAATATCGGTCACAATTTAACTTTTTGGCGGACTTTCTTACCGCTACTGCGAATGCGATCACAAGCACTTTAAAACGGGGAAGGAATTCATTTAATATAATTTTATATTCGTATAATATCTGAACGAATTACATCCTTGAATATAAGCTTGATCCGGAATTTTAGTCAAAAACTTGTCCAAGTCTGATTTGAATCATGTTACCGGATCAACGCCTACATACGCCCTACGAATATATGAGGGCAGCAAATTGAACAAAGAAGGAGCCCGAGAAAGAAGAGAGTTGGACTTCATTGTTTTAATTAGTCTGGATACTCGAGGGCTTGACGGTGCTCTCAAAACGCACGTTAAGCCCCCACGGTCACTACAGCTTTTGAAAACGTACAGTATCAGATACCTTTCGTACCTTATCTGAGTATTGTACAATCCTAACCTTTCTAACCTCTCCCAATACGAGAGCTCCCTCATATCCTCAATGTTCCTTGTAAAATATGTTTGGACCTGCTCGAGCTTTTGCAAATCTGCTGAACTCATTGGAGCCCAAATGGGTTAAGCATATTCAAGATGCGGCTGGACAATAGACTAGTACAGAGTTAGTACCGAGGATGGAACCCTGGGGAACACCTGACTTGCCAACTTGAATGTCACTAAGCGACCCTTCAACTTAAACAATTTGCTTCCTATCATGAATGAAGCTTCTTATCCAAATATGAGACCTTGCCTTGGATCCCAATCTCATGAAGTCTATTTAACAAAAGGCCATGATCAACTTAATCAAAAAAGGCCTTGGCAAAATCATGTTTGCCTCGCCCGGCCAGCGAAGCCAGCCATCACATCGTCCTTATACTTTTTCCGATGGGCAGTTTCGTGTCCGTATCAGTTTGGTTCTCCGTCTGTGGCCAGGCTTAGCGTCAATAAGTTTCCTTGACAATGGTCGGGGAGGAGATTCGAACCGGGGCCCTCTCGCGTTTAAGGAAACTGCGCTAACCACTACATCACGTCTCCTCCAGATTGGACAGTGTTTTTGCATTACTTTCATGGCCAAAGCATCGTGAATCTTATGGAGTATTTTACAAGTTTTCTATCATTATTGTACCAAAAAAGTACTCCAGTAGAGAAGGAGCGAAAAAAATCTGACATGGGAACAAAATTTGCGCTGTCTTAAACATCATTTTTTTTATTAAAATCATTCTCCATTCCAAGTAGTGGATACACTGTAGGCATATACTAGTGTCTTCCATTGGAATGTTTACAATATATCAATTAAAAAAGATATGGACTCTAGATGATTCTCATCCTAAGAGCAAATTCAGTAAAATTTCTGCAGATACCTCGACTTTTTGGACATGCAAAGATTGCTTATTGTTGAGGGTTGGCTAACATGAATCAAGAAATTCATTGAGATGGTCCGTGAATGTTAGGGGATATTTAGGCAAATCACGTACACACGGGATAATTTCATTGCATACCAAAAAGTGTCCTGGCTCCCCCGTTTGTGGCAAACTAAGTTACAAGTTGTCCCATGTCCCATCACGCATCAACAAGAAAAGAACAGGTGCAAGGAGCACACCCATTTCTCCATAACTAATATGCTGCTTGTACTTAATTTACACCAGTTTACAACATACTGCCAATCACAACAGTATTGCTATGTCTTTGTTTCTTTAAGTTCTGTCTAAGACACTTTAATGTAGATCAACAATTACTCACTAACACTAAGTTAGATTGAGTACTTGATTGATGCAGCCAACAAAAACGTGGTATTCTCTACAAACAGTTTAGCTAATGTCACCTGAAGATAATTTTATTTAAAATGAAATGCAGGGTAAATGCTTAAACGTGAAAAGTAAGGAGTTTCTAATTGTGTGTAGAATACACCTTGTTCAAATCCTAAAAAAAGAGTTCACAATCAAACATATGTTTTCACTTTTCATTGTGGCCTACAAAGTCTTAGGGCTCAAAATGAGTTGAGCTTTTGGTTGAAAGTGTCATAATCTGAATTATACCATTTGTTCAGTCATTTTCTTTCCTGTTATTTTGGGTTCCAATTTATTTTCAGTTTTTTTCCCAAATAAAACCTTTTCAAAAAAATTCAACAAGCTTTCTAAAAAATGGCCAATATCAATTGCTTCTTGAATTAAAATCCCTTACGGTTAACATGAAGAATTTGTTTTTGCAGAAAAATAGGGAAGTAGCGGCGGGTTGTTCCTCTTTCCAGAACTGAAATAAAGTTAAGTGAAATGAATTCCTCTTTATGGTCGGAAATACTATCCTTCTCTAAAGCTAAAGCCGTTTGAACGAGCAATGGACTCGTGAGATGTAACCACAAGTTGAGCATGGATGCCCATAACGGAGGTTGAAAACATGAAGGACGTCCTTTGACCCTTATTCTCCAATTTGGGGTTTGATGCCAAGAAGTTCAGGCCTGTCTTCCAAGGCACTGGCCTCTTATGCGGTTTTACGAGGTCAAGCTCCACCTAGTAGAACACCCCAAACTAGTGGCAAGCCCACCGCGTTACACGCCGTCCTATCAAGAGACCCAAGTGGCCGAGGATATACGGGGCACGCTACAAAACAACATTATTGCACCTGATACTGGTCCCACGCCATGGGCAAGCAAAATTCGAGTTACCCCCAAATCCTTTGGAAAGATTAGGATTACCATTGATCTCTGGAACCTCGACAAAAAATTGGTAGACGGCAACATACCCATCCCAACAATAGAGTCCATCAAGGCTGGCTTGGTGGGATGCAACATTTTTTAAAAGCTGGACTTCAAGGCATCCTTTCACCAATTGGCTCTAACAGAAGAATCTCAGACCCTCACTTTGTTCCATGGTACTGGGGCGCTCTATCACTTCAAAAGGTTACCTATGGGTGCCAAACCTGCATCAGGGGTGTTCATGAGGGTCAATCAGGAACACTTCAATAACATCCCGGGCTTACAAGCTGTCCATGACGACGTTGTCATCGCCGGCGTGGCAACCGCAGATCATGACCGTTAGTTGACAATGTTCCTGGAGCAGCTATTGGCCACGGTCATGACGCTAAACATTGACAAATATCTTTTCAAGCAGTCGGAGATACCCTTTTGGGGACTGAAAGTCTCAGCGCAGGGTTTCAAACCGGACCCCAAGAGAGTCCTGACAACGGTTAAGGGATGTTCAAACCCATACCAGCAAAGACAAATTGGTTTTGTTCTTGTGTAGGGCGGGGTCTAACTCGGACTTTATGCCCTTCATAGCACGCGAGACTCCCCTACCGCGGGCCCTAGCCAAGAAACACGCAATTTCTGTTGGACCAATGCACATCAGGCCGAATTTGAAAATCTAAAGACTTCACTTCACGAGGCTGCCTTTCTCACCTTCTTCGCACACATCCCTCCCAATATCCAATCAAATTTCCTCCGTAATCTCTCATCTTTTCTGGTTACAGGACAGAACTACCTACAACTCTGGGGACCGCTCAGACAGATCTCGGGGATTAGGGATCGGTCCAATTGGGGACTCATTTAAGGCATTTTGATTTTGTACTCTCTTTACCTTGTGATGAGAGCCTTAACCGAGGTCCTTGGAGCTAAAAAGCTGACTTTCCGGATCGAAACACATCACTACCAAGTACCAGAGTTTCCCAAATAGTTGCTTTTTTTGTCATTTTAATGCTCGAAACTAGAAAGCGCTAATCTCTATGGCTGTAAAGACAACTTTGCTAACCAAAGCAATCTGTGAGAATCAATGTGCTTTAAGCGTAATAAGGTTTTAACCAAAGTTTTTATGGACCTTCTAATAGTCTTTCACTGCATTAGACGCTAAAAAGAATGAGCTCCTCGCTATAAAATCAAATAATCATTTGCCCATCTGATCGCTCCACTAGAAAACAGTCAGTATGCACCCCATAAACAAAATATTGGTTTCGCTTCAATATTGATTGCTGTCCTACTAATCTTGGGCAGTACACATCAATCAAAAGGATGCAATAAAGAGTACAAATCGTATAAGGTCGTGTTACTCAAATGGACGATAAGTCACTCAAAAAAACTTAATGGCGCATAAGACCAAAATTGTGAAATATCGAACCCATCAAATACGTTAGTTGCACTGACAGTGGAAATTTTATGAACAAGTATAAAGCGGTTATAAAGCTTTGTCAAATCTGCCTATCAAATGCTTGGACGGCATGATATGTTATTACGTGATAAATTAAAATTGCAAAGTTGATTGTCCAGCCACTTCTTAAACATTCTTCACCCACTTGGGTGCCAATTAGTTTGCCAGGTTTGCAAAAGGTCGAGCAAGTTCAAAGGTGTTTTCAAATGAAATTCAAAAGGTATTTGTTTGGTGTTGTTCGTTTTCAAGAGAATTCATGAGCTTTGTCACAACATAAGAGTTAGGATCGATTTTAATGACTGTAGATGTTTAGCGTGTTAGTTCGAACAATGAAGTACACCTCTCTTCTTTTTAAGGCTCCCTATTTATTTATTTTCCTCGTCTCTAATATTGGTAAGGAATGTGTAGCCTTGCTGATCCGTAAGTATCTTTCACGTCAGACTTGGACAAATTGTTAACTAGCATTCCAGATCAACCCTACATACAAGGCCTATTTCGGTCTACTAGTAGAAACCCGCTACAGTGTTATGGGGAAAGCCCTGTTATAAAGGAAAATCTGGTGAAACTGACTCATCACCATGGGCGAGTAAATCCAACTTAAAGCGATCTCGTTTTGCGGATAATATTTTAATCTCAGAACCCCGTCATAAGGAAAATTTTGAAGTGATTTTAAATGAGTTTTGTTATGCTTTCATAAATACTGATGATTCTCAAGAAAGTAAAATCACCAAAGCCAAGAAGAACAGACGTAGAAAGTTAAACCTCGAGTTTGTTGTCCTTTTTTACTGCAACTGAATTGGTGACTGACACAGAACACCTTCGGACCATTGAAAGCAACGGCTCTGCAATTAGTAACCCTACCCTATCAGCCATTCAGGTGTCATCCATTGGCTCTGAAAACGAGTCTGCCCAGCCAGCTCACATCCGCATTCTCTAGGCTTTGTTCCCTCTATGACCAAAGGACAGCTGAGTGCTCTTCCCTCTAAATAGTAGAGATGGGATCAAATAAATTTTCAAAATCCGGTTCGCCAGAAAGCCAGGAAAGTCAAATCACAAGCCGTTTCCAACCAAAGGTAAAAGGTTAGGTTTAACCAAAAAGGTAACCCTGGTTTGATCAGAGAAAAAATCAGGGTTACTATTTGAGATTAACTTACGGGTATCCAATTTTCTTATCGTAATGCCATATGCCACTGAAAACCTAAATTGGTAGCCATAGACGCAACCTTCGGTGATTTTTCATTTGATCCCCATCAGTACTAAATAGACTATTTTTTTCTTGGGCTCCTGATTCCTTGAAGTAGGAAAGAGAAGTGAGGTCACATTCGAATTTTCAAAAGCTACTCCGACTTTTCAGGTTTAATAGTTCTTTGATAAAGGATCAAATCAAGGTTTCAATAATGTTACTTAGGAGAGGAATGTTCAAGTAGCATTGCATTTCAGTTAGGGTCATAGTTTCACTCTTAATTAGGGCTTGGAAAAGATCATTTTATGGAGAAAATAATCCCTGAAAATCTTTTGGAAGGTTGAAATGGTTTTTTTCAAAGATTAAACACTTCTCAAACGTTAAGAAATAAACCTGTTATAAAGTAAAAAAGACAATAATGAATACCCTAAACCATGCAGGCTTTAACATCACATTTGGTTCCTCTGGGTGCTTTTTTTCAGCCATTTCTCAAGGAGATGTTTATATTTGCTTTTTTGTGTGTAAAGGACTGGGACTCTAGTTGCAGTTTCAGAAAAAATGACCTTTTGCCAAAAAGACAAGCAGATATATTGGGCGAATAAGAGAATTACTACTTTTTGCACCAAACCGAAAATATTGGAACATTACAGTAATTAAAGGACGTGCAAAAGGTATCTCTTACAAAACATATCTAAAAGTATCCATGAGCTTTTTCCTCCACCAGGTTATAGAGTCAATTGTAGTGAATGTCAAGGTGAACGCTTTTGAGCCCTCAAAAAATCCAGGCTAGTCAAAACAATGAAGCACCTGCTTACCATACAGGTTTCTTCAACGTTCCATTTTTATCCACATATGACCACTAACCAAATAGAACAAGACATTTGTCAAAGAGAAACAATCACAAATAAATATCATGATGGTGTCAGCTTTTCTTCAAAGTTGTGCTGAACTTGGCAAGTACCTACATGTTCCACTTGTGATAACATCTAATAGAATACATCTTTTACAGTTATGCCCATTGTTTAAGCATTTTCCACACGTTGTTACAAAGTGTTGAGAGCCTTGACCCTCAATGTGACGTCCTTCGAACTGACTCTTCGGACAACCAATGCCCTCAGGCTATGGCCGAAAATAAGCAATTGATTTGCTTTGATACCAAGATTCACCACGCTGAGCAAACCAACATAATCAATGATGCTCGAATAAATTCAATCGAACTACGTAAATATCTTTGCTTTCATGCACGACTTGGGACGTCAAACTAGACGAGTTTAATCCCATTCATTTTGCAGATCCGCACATTGGAGGACACAGTAACAGTTTGATCAAGTTCGTGCCTTTAGTTCGAAAAAACCTTCCTTTGCCAGAATACATTCATCCCTCGACGCCCTTTGAAGCAATGGGACCCTTCATTTCAGTGGCATTCAACAATGGAATGATGGTTTGTCTTGTACACTTTTCTCTTTGTTCCCACTGGTCATACCGTGATTGAATATTCGTTATTTGATCTCTTTGTTATATGTCCATGGCTTCATCCATGACATCTTTCAATGTGAAAAAAAACTTTTTTTGTGAAAAAATTCAGGATACACTGCCGTTTAAAGTAATTCGTTATCTTTCAAATCAAAAGTGGGACTTAAGTACTAGTGGCGCTTTTACCTCGAATGAGAAAAGCTAATGAAACAAGTTGGTTTCAACTGGCATGGAATTTATGTTTAAAAATTTGAAGTCGGACCAATTTGCGATATTTCTGGATTCACCTCGCTTCTGAAAATTACCGTGATATGAATTAAATATTATACAATTAATCAATTGAAAGCAGGTAGAAATAATTGCTCTCTTAGTTCGATCATATTTACGTTTTGGATCCAAAAAAGAAGGGACGGAAGCAAAACAGTTGGCGAATATTGAAACTACTAATGCTTTGTGGTCACTTCAGGGCCACTTCAACTTATTTTTATTTAATGGCCGGAAATCAAAGTTCCCAAATCTGGAGCACGAATGCCTGGAATCTGGAAAGCTAAGGTTGAGAATCGTCATCTCCGATTTGAGTGAATGCAACGAAGTTTTCTTCAAACGAGGGTGGTTGCAGGTCGCCAAGATTACGTATTTCAATTTCCAGCACCTACGAGTGGGCCAAAAGTTGTGTCTCCTCAAAATGCAGCTCTCCAAAAGGCGTAGAATGGATGAAGTAGCCTTCTGATGGTAATGCGTTTCTATCAGAGGGCCTACTCATTCATTCTGTGTACTGTTATGAAATGACCTTGGAGAAGGTATAACAGCTCACCCAATCGTTCAACCTAGATGATAAACAAGAATCGCAGTGACCTGAGCCCAGCTTTTTAAAGCCAAGAAGTGAATCTTACATAGATCGAGAAAAGATCCAACTTAAGTAGCATAGTACGACTTTTTCTCGATGTAAGGTTCACTCCTTCGGTTTAAAAACATAAAAACTCAGGAGCCAGCCTCATTTGAGAACAATCGGAATCCCCCCTCTAAATAGAAAAAAAATGACCATGAACTACCGGAATATGGACGGAGATGCTTGTTTTAGCAATTAGCTTTTCGCGATTAGCTACTAATAACGCACTATATTCGTCTTCAAATAAGACTGTTTTCATCTTGATCGAGAGACCTGAGCGACTGAAAAGGCAGTGCAAAGCTCTGCAATGATTGGACTAACTTGCCCTTTTGTGGTGATTGATTACCACATAATTTACCACAAAAAAAATATCATTTATTCTGTGTCCTTTTATGTGCTGAACTTTGAGAGAGCATAACTTTTGACCCAGTCGTTTGATTGAGCTGATACTTGAAATACGGAATTAAAGGGATCTGGGGCTAGCCTTATTTGAATTAGAATCTATTTCATTGACTCGGATCGGAGTTGCTTATTTTTGACATAACATAAACCCGTCCATTTTCTAGTGGTTCATGAATTGACCCTGGCGTCCCCGTCCATACTCTAGGTGTTTCATGCCTGGAGCTAAAATCGACGATTTGATCACCCTCATAATAATTCGTTTGTAGGCTCAAATACGTGTACATCCATGCCTCCTCCGTAAAACCAAATCGGAGGGAGGGGCTTGAGTGTCTTGAATGGACGGCCAATCGTAATTGGAGGTTTCATTAGGCCTCTCAGGAATCAGATTCAGTCGATGTTTTCGACCCCTTCTTGCAGCAATGTACCGAGGGACCCAAGTTGCAGCCAGGACGTGCTTTGCAAAGCCACGTCCAGGTCACTGACGCGGCCATAATCGTCATTGGAGGCTTCTCTAATCAAGAAATTCCTAACACCAGTTTGCTCTTTGTCGGAGAAACGAAATGGAAGGAGTTGCTTGAGAGACCGGAAACGGCAATCCATAAACTAAACGGGATGGTGAAACTAGCAGATAAAAGACGAGGCATCTTGTCGATTGCAGGGTGGTCGAACGGTCAAATCATAAAAACTGTGTTTCTTTGATTGGGCTTTGATAAGTTGGATGGACATGCCAGTTACTAACGCTCCATTTAAGACCTACCAGGGATTTCTCTTCCAATGGGATTCCCTGATTTATTTCATTCCGAAAGCTGCACAGTATGGCTACGGGGATGTCCTTACATACGAGAAGAATGTAAATGAAGTGAGTCAACTATGGAAAGCCAGTTCTAGATTTTTTAAGGGCTCTCTCCAATTCATCATTTGGGCGTGTTGAATCTACACGTTTTTAATTTGATAGGGAAAGGATAAAAGGATAGTTTGGTCAGTAAACTCCGCTGCCTGAATGGCTCTTCCTATGTTTATGCTTTTCAATTGAAATAAAAGAATTCATTTATCTCGTAAGAATCGGTGGTGTTGATGTTGCATGCTTCAGATTATGAGATTTGCTTTGTAGGTACTTTGTACTGCGTACTACAAGGCCGACAGATAAGTTGGAAAAAGGCCCCAATCATCTATTTTCATTTAAAGTGTAAGTTACAAGCATCTAGGGATTAGTGATTTATGCCATTTTAATTAGTTAAGACAATTAGACATTTGGAGTTCGGGGAAAGTCAGCTGGGGGAGGGTATCAATAACTCCAATACCACCAGACCTGTGTTGTAATTACATGTTCACCTAACTGTAATCAATCATATTGGAACTCAGAGTATTCGTAATTGTAATGTAATTAATTACATTTGCACCAAGGTAATTGAGTTTTGTCAATTACAAACTAAAATTACATTCGCACTCCCATGATATTTTTTCACGCCCATGCACATCCTCATTTAATTTACCAAACCTTTTATTTCAAACGTTTTGTCGGTAGTTTTTTTAAAACGCTTTATCAAATTTCAGCGTCTTTGGCGCCACTCTGATGCTAAAATGACAGATATTCAGCGAGCCATTATCTTTACGAAGCTAATGGTGACAATTTTCCTTGCATTTCCTCAAAAAAACGTAGTCTGGCAAGAGGTCGTCAAATGATTGTTTTCACCTAAGAAACCAGATTGGATGTAGACGGTAGAAACTCAAATAGCACAATTTAGACACAGAAAATAAATCACGTTAAACTAACTAAATAATACTTGTTTGTGGGTGTGTTTAATGTCATAAATTTTCTTTTAGAGAAAGAGACTCGAACCCAGGACCTTTCTTACACCAAAAAGAGTTGCGTTGTTCACTATGACACTTGACATTCCACGTAGTCATGAAACTGCATAATGCACTTCAGTTATGATTAATGCTCTAAGGCAATCAGAACATAACAAAAAGTAATTTTCTGAAACTGGTGCAATCATAATGAATGATTGAACTATTAAAACCAAAATTCAAATTTTCAACGCGGTGAAATTTGCCAAAAGCTGCAGCGGCAAATTTGTGAGTAAGGTAAAGTTTTCACAAACAAAGATGTGCAAAGCTCTACTTAGGGTCACATTATCCTCTTTGGCTGTACATTATTTAGATAATTTTGGATTTGATGCTGGAAGTGTGGCAGCCCTGAGCAATAAAATATTTGACAGCGTGATGTAAATGTTCGATGAAAAATATTTTGAGTTCAGCGTTTTCATGCAAAATTATCCTTCTTTGAATCAGATCTATACTCGAATACAGAGTGGAATCGCTAAAGAAGTATTATTCTAGATGAATTGAAATTTTTGTCAGTGAACCAGAGGTTTTCTATTATTTATATCAACGGTTGCTAGTTTTTATTGTTATGCTTTTCCGACAGAAAATAAACGGGTCGAGTAAAAAGACGCCATTGAGAAAGAAGTGTCTCGCTCATAAAGTACTTATGGTCTAATATTTATAAACAAAATATCTCAATTGAACAACATTTTTGGGTCACCAAAAGGGGCATCTTACGTGAGCCAATCAGATTGGGAACCCAAGAGTAACGGTAAAATGGGAGACGAGGACCCGTGAGCTACCTTTTCTGATCTTTCTTAATTAAGCAACTTTAGCATAAGGTGGTCGCGACCAGATTTTGACATGGTTCAAAGAACTCGAGTGACATCTGTCACTAACTGATACACTAATTCATGCATCAAATGAATTAGATACGATATAAAGATACCGCCTTCTGGAATGAGGCATCCCCAATGGTACCATTTTCTATTTTTGTTGTCTCATTTCCATCATCCTTTCATAAATTGATGTGGTTTAAGTGGCTTAATACAAACCATTTCTTGCTAATGTAGCATCACAAAAGGAAGTAAAAACAATTCATATGGATAGATGATAACGAAAATATATCTAGAATGTCACTGATTGGTCGCCCAAATACCGTGGGAGTATTTGAAGGGTAGCTTGAACAAAACATGAAACATTCAATTTGCATTTGCAGAACAACAGCTTCATGTGTTTCATAAAATTTTTACTAAAGCGATCACTTACAGAGTTGTACTTCAACAATGTGCACTCTTTATTGGAAACCTAAAATCTTTAGGGGTAGCCATGAGCATTCACAATGTACTTCATGGATAACTCAGAGGGGCAAGATAATCCTATTTATTAGTCAACTGTCCTTAAGATACGAAACCAAGTAAACTGTGCGTT
>NC_081451.1:10928199-10929335 GCF_007210705.1 Tigriopus californicus
GTGCAGCCACATCTCGGAATCAGGCCGTTTCCCCCGGCTGAAATCTGGAATGACATATAAATTGATCTAGATTTCCTCGTGCCCACATACTGCGGTTCAATAGTTCTCCTTTAATAAAGTTCCTTTTTCTCCATCACCACGACTCTTCTAATCCGATCATCCGATTATTCCACCAATTACATCTGATTTCCAGCCCACTGAAGCCTCGCTAAGATTTAGTACATAGAATGGGCCAACTAGGCCGTTAAGTGCTTAATGACATTTAGCAACTGATATTAGCCATCCCTTTTATTTTTGCTCATTTAAGTTGCTGAATGAAATAATGAATATAATTTTGTTGCATTGCATGTTTCATTGCTATTTGTAATTGAATGCTGAAACTCATTTGAATGTCATGACGATGTCAGTGCCCTCTAGGTGTCTTTTTATCCATTGGTTCCACTTTTGAAGGGCCTCTCCTTGGAAATAGTTGCACCAATCGCCCACTTGGCCTTTCCGGAAGAACTTGGAGCGGAACTCTTTTTCGTAGTCATTCCTGGCTTTGGCCACAGATATGTCCCGCATATTGTCAATGGTTAGGTGTTTAACTAGAGCGTCCAGCTCTTCCTCAGTGCGCTCATATCCTAAGAACTGGGCAAGATCTTTGAGTCCAGCCTTGTGGTCTTTTTTCATGTCCTCAAACCAAATGAATTTGAAGTTTTTATGACTCTTCAGGGCCCAAGCAGTCTGCAAATATTAAAATAATAAAAGCTCAAATTCGTTAAAGAAGACTGTTTTGAAATTGTATGTTCAAGCCTAATCAAGTTTAGATTCATATGTTGAAGCATTCTGAGATGGTCAATAAGGTCGAGGGAAAAACATGATTTGTAAAATAATAGTAATGTAAAAATTTTGAAGTTCGAAAAAGAAAGAAAATAATATCCGCGATAAATTGTGAATACTGGCTGGCATTGAGGGACACGACGAAGGGCCTGGACAAAAAGAGACACCCTGCACATCAAAATATGTTGCAATAAAACTACCACTATACAATGCCTTTCTCCCCAATTCAGTATCTCATGCCTATATAATGCAAAAAAATAGTCAGGGATTTTAGTTTCCGATACTTGCAAAACCTCGGTTCAGGACATTAAATG
>NC_081451.1:10930675-10948086 GCF_007210705.1 Tigriopus californicus
ATTAGCGATAACGTATTTTCCCTAAAGCATATATAAATAGTAATACTTGGGTCCACGTTGTCCCACATTTTGGGTACGTGACAATCCATATGTCATCTGGCCGCAATTCCATGTTATAAATTCTTTTGGCATCTTCTTCGTAGGCTTTGGGCAGAAAGATACGTCCTGAAAATGTGGTTGAAGCTTTTGAGAAATCGCCATCTTTATCAATATTTAAAATTCTGCTAATTATAGAATTTACATAACATAAATTTCTGGGCTCCCTTCACTTGCACCATAGCAGGCAAAAACAACAGCAATTCACTTTTAGTGTCATAAACTGTCTCGTTTGTAAAGGATATTTAGTCAATTAATGATACTCGCAGTCTGATTCTTATTGCTTCAAAAGACTGTTTCGCTGCCAAAAGAAATGGAGTCAGCAGTACTTCATAATGGAAAATTTATATCGATCTATAATATTCATTCATCTCAATATTCATGAAATATCTGATCCACTACCGATTGCAAAGATGCAAAGAAGAAAGAATTTAACCTGCTTCATTTGGGCGAAGATTAGTTAGACTTGTTTTATTACTTGGATAGGGAGATTTTTTTAACTCAATCATATTTTTCTACTCTTCTATCAAAACGTTCTAATTCAGATAAACATCTTTGTTTAAAAAAGAGTTAACTATTTCAAATTCATTCTCCACAGAACAGAACAGTCCAAGTTGATTGCGAATCTGCAGCTTTTTAAGGTTTAATTAGTGCGTCATTGTTGGCAATAAGTAATGAATGTTGGTAGCCGAATGGGCTAATGCACCCGTCAAGGCAAGACATGGAGACCCAGAGCACATGGGGCCCCAGAGCACATGGGGCCCCAGAGGACATGGGCTCGAATCTCGCATTCGTTAACAAGCTTGCAGTACCAAGTACCCGTAACTTGGCGCTCTCAACTTGGTTTTGATTGGTCAATGGTATATTACTTTTTAATAACTCTCTCTTTCTATCTATCAAGTAATGGAAAGTGAATTTTAGTGAGTTTTTAGCAAGTAATAAAAGTGCATTTCCAGAATACCAATATTTGGGTTTCGAGCAAAGATCTTGCAGTTACTGCATTCGTGCAACCATGTAAAAAAACTACAACTCTCATTTTCAGATAGTAAAGGCGCCACAAATAAGCTGACCATATACCATTTCTTTAAAGTTACTTGGTTCTGGCAAAAGCTGCGTAGTCCAACAAAGCATTTTTTGTCCATAACTTGGGACCCTATACGGGTTGCGGGACACTGATTAGGCCCAACTAAATGACGCATTCCTCATTGAAATTTTTGCAATGCGGGCATTGCAGATTATCGACTTTACTTGATTTAAGAGTTAGCGTCTGTAAGAAGAAGGTATGCCATGGTAACTTGTAATAATTTCAAAAGGATTGAAATCATACTTTTTCATTTCAATTGAATCACTAGTTATCAACAATAGACTCTCGTGATCTAGCCACAGAAAACAAGAAAACAAGGAAGACTCTAGCGGAGGTTGAAAACATGCAGTGTGTCCTATAAAGCCCGACTCTAAAAGAAGACGCGCTATATTTGTCCTTGAATATCATGGAAATGGGGACTTCTGTTGAAAAAGTGAAGACACCAATATATTCTAACTTGAATAATGGAAATGTTTTGATGTCAAAAGAATGCATTTATAAGTCATTTCTTGCGAATATGATCTTTAAAATATATCTTAATAGTTTACTGCTAAGCAAGCCCGCGTCCACATTTGCCAAACTAGCCTTAGCCAACTCCTTTTTTATATTATGGAAGAAAGGAAAAGGAAAGAGAATGCCCTATGACGCAGCAAAATACGGGACAGTCCAGTCTTGCGGTGTTTGACAATGATTTGGCCGGGATATAGCTTAAGGAAAAAGATCATTGAATTTCCCAAAAAGGAACAGACCACTCTAATCTTTAAACCATGCATTCGAAACGACTTAAGAGTGTTTGCTTACCTGGCATTACTTGTGTCACATTTATTTCCAAAGACTCGTCGTTAAAGACCTTCCGTTTCGCCTCCTCATGCTCATGAGAAACCGTTTGAAACGTGAAAGGAAAATCGTTCTCGCCCATATTTCGTGTCACTCGTCGCGTTTGGCCTAAAAGATCGATTCAAGTTTGAACTTTGAAGCCTGAGTTATTTATTTCATCGCATTGCAATTCTAACCTGCAAAGCAAAAGATAAGGGGAGGCTTGGAGGAGGACAAGCTGAAGCTCTTCAAAAATTGTATGTTTTGCCTGTGTGTTTTGTTTTAGTCTGTTAATGCACAAACGCTTAGCCAAATCTAGTGCTCTTTGAAAGAGAGGGCGGGCGAATACAATTTCAGGCTCATTCAGTACATGATAGGCAATGACTAGGAATGTAGATTTTCAATTATTAAGAATAAGTAAGGGTAAGAAAAATGTAAGTTGGTTTTTTGACATTCAACGCTTATTCTCATTTTTTGCATGCTCTAAAGATAAGCGGACATGGACGTAGAGGTTGGTGATCTGGAGCTTATAGACAACCACATGTAACGCAACATGACAAATGAAACAGAACTACTTCCAAAAATTAACTCCAACTTTCCACAAAAAGTGACAAATAGTCAAATACCCCGTTTCTCGCCTAAAATATTTTTTTCCTAGTGTGGGTACCACATGAAGAGCAAATTTGAACCACATTAATTTTGAGCAACAATCATTGGCTGCTGACTCATTGAAGCGGGAAAGGAAGATGACGTCATCTTCAATTTTGAGAGATCGTTCTGCTTTTGAGGCTTCATATCTCTTTGCTGAGGGATTAAATAAAGGGTTCAGTTCTTTTATCCATTAAAGGAATGGTTCATGTTAGGTAGGTATCTTTATAAGCTGTCTCAGTTTCACTCATTAACATGCATAAACACTAATTTTAGAAGAAAAAAGCCGTTTTGCGGCTTTTTTGTATTTTAGAATTTCGTATTTTTGCAATGCATTTTTTGAAACCTTAGAAAAGGTATATATTATATTTGAGATTTGTATCTTGGATTTTTAGCACCTCTATGTTTTGAAAAGTGCCCAATGGCCTCCCAAAATATGTGCAGACATCATCCTTGCAGTTGCCACTTCCAATGTCTCAATTCGTTTTTTTACAAGGGTGTAAAGAAATTAAGGGCCTCCATGGCTGTTTTTTCACAACACATTTTCTCCCATGCTTCAAGAAGATTATTTAGAGCATAAACCACAAGAAGCATTTCTTAAGAGAAACTGTATAAGTACCTAGTGACCATATACAAATGGTCTATCGATATCCTCGGAGGCGATGGCTTACCATCTGATAAGTGCCGTCAAAAACAATGTCGAAAATTCAAGTGAGCGCAGTCTGAAGTCAGAACCAAGGTAAGGCGATCCTGAAGGCCGGTAAAGACAAGGGAACTTTGGTGAGCCTTTCAGTGATCATCCTCAAACGATTTGAGAGTGGAGATCCTAATGCAAAATGCCTATAAATCCTTGTTAAGAACAGCCAGGCCTAATGGCCGAAATCTGGATTTTCAGGACTTCAATCTTTAGTGGGCAAACCATCAGAAGGTTACCAATCTCCTTGGAGTGAATTCGGATCATTCGATGTATATGGTGTTGGTTTTTTCAATAATCCCTTTTATTAAAAACTGCAGATTCAATCTGATCAAGTCATTCTTGAGTTAGGGGTTGGATTTTTCATAAAGCGACAAAGAGCGGCCCTTAATTCTTTCACCCTGTAATTCTAGGATGATGTCTTCACTCTTTAGAAACTGAAAATGGAAAAAACATTTATCTCGCAGCAATTCAAGTTGTTTTTCAGGCATATCATTTACTTTTTTGAACTAAAAGTGAACATAACGCAATGAGGGAGTGGATTGTGGATTGAGCACTTGTTCCAAGCTCAAACAAGGGCTGTTTGCTCAAATAACAAACATATAACATCTTTTTAAAGCATGTCCTCAATGCATCACATCCAACAGCCATTTGAAGAATAGATCTTCAAAAGGCAAGAAAATGCACAAGGGCTCACGGATCAACCTACCATAGGGCTCACCAATTAACTACCATAGGGCTCATGGATCAGCCATGCACAAGGGCTCATAGATTAGCCTACCATAGGCCTTCTGAATCAGCCAGGCACAAATGTTCACGGATTCAACCTAACATAGGTCTCACGGATTAGCCATGCACAAGGGCTTCAAGGATCAACCACGTATAGGGGCTAACGGGTCAACCTACCATAGGTCTCACTGATTAGCCATGCACAAGGGCTAGAGGATCAACCACGTAAAGGGGCTAACGGGTTAACCTACCATAGGTCTCATGGATCAGCCATGCTCAAGGCTCTACTGATAGCCTAACCATAGGTCTTCTGAATCAGCAAGCACAAGAGCTCACGCTAACCCTACCATACCACTCATAGATTAGCCATGCACAAGGGCTCAGGATCAACCTACCATGGTGAGCTCACGGGTGCATTAGACCCTTGCCGGCCTCAACCACTATGTCCAACCTCAATGGAAAGATGTGATGCACTTACTCATCCAAGTTCAAGTTTTCCTGTGGGCAACACAGGACCAAAAAGTTTGGGTACGGCGAAGTTGGTAGGATGAGATATCGTAGACTGGCCAATCCGTCTGCTTGGTCGTGGGGCATCTGATAATCTCCTTTTGTTTTAGAGAATGACCTGATGGTGAAGATTGCCAGTTGCCTCTTGTTGGACGGATGCTTGGGGTTAAAGACATACCCTTGCTTGAGGACAGATGGTTTGTTTGAGTAATAACGCCCGTTTGAAACCAGATGCCTTTGTTGAGCACAAGTGTCTGGTTGTAAGGATGAGATGCTTCATGTGTTGAGGACGGATGCTTGAAATGGGCGGATTTCTGATGTCTTGGATGCATCGAATGCAGACCGAATTCCAAAGTTTAGCTAAGGATGACTTTCTGCACTGTCATTGTTTTAGCCATGATCTGCAGTTGGACCATGACCTAACCCTCTCCGTAAGGGAGATGGAAAAGATCAGATGCTCTTGGTCATCCACTAACTCTTTTGGGTCCACACAGGAGCCACAAGTTCATGCCAATCGTCAAATTAATACCCCTTTCATGTGCATCAAATTGCAATAAAACGCCCCTACATTCGGTTTTAATTCCGTTTTGGCAAATTTCGTGCTTTGCAACAATGTTGTTTAAGTAGAAACTGAAACCGTACTTGACAATACTTATAGGGTTGGGAAAACGTGATGCCAAATTTGCGAACGAGTCAGAGACGAGTAAAAGCAGCAGACGATGGGAATGGAAAAAATGGAACAAATTTGTAGGTATAACCCAAAATAAGTAAACGCAATTTATCAAGAATTGTGTTTAATGATTTGTACCCTTTGAAGTGCAATGAACAAGACTAAATCGCATTATCACACAAGCGTACACGTTTCATATGTACTCCTTTGGCAAAGACAAGAGAGCTAAACATCAACATTTGAGTTTCTCACTCTAAGCCGACCTTTGTAGCGTCAGTTGATTTACTTTGATTCCAGATAACAAAAGATTGATTTTTTTTTGTGCAGAAACCGCGTTGTTAATGTATATGATTGACTATTTGAAACCTCCTTGCCTAGCTTTAACAATCACACGGCACTAAAGTCATAATGAGAGGCAAAGATTGAACGTACACGTAGAAGGTTTTGTTCGTGTGATTAACTAGCAAAATAAGGCTTGTTATTAAGGATGTTATATTTGTGTATCCTTATATTAGGACATGTTTTAAAACGTGTACCTAGGTGAATCATGTTTCTTCATGGTAGACTAGAATTGTAATTGCAATTACGTAATTTCAATTATACTGTAACATAATTCTAATAAATTAAACTGCATTAGGAAAACAGAGTATTTGTATTGAAATACACTTGAGGGCTTGTAATTGAGATGTAATAATTTGCTTTTCCATATTACACTTATGTTTTAGTCCGCAAAAGTAAATGTGCGTCTTTAACACCTCTGAATTTATGCTCGATGTATGTATTTCCACATGCCTGAAACTTTTTGGTGTGAATAAATTTGAAAGCAACAATTCCCTTTTGAATAATATAGAGAAGAATATTGCATGAAAATCTTTAAATCTCTACAATATCCGCTTCAAAGTGGGTCAAAACTTTTTAGAAAGACATCTGAAAGGAAAGTATTTGTATTTGTTACTAATTACACCTGAAAGGCATGTATTTCTGATTGTAATTAATTGCATTTTAGAATGTAAAAAACACACGTCAGCGTCATGGTGAGACACTGCTTCAACAATGGTATTCATACAAACAATCACGAACGTCTCGATCATAGTTCATAATCAATTCTTTATTAATGGCTAGTCAGATCTGCGCAAGATAATGTTTTGGCGGAAAAGATACCTTTAATATAAAGTTTTCAAGACAAATTGGTACCCTTTCGAAATCTTGGTCTGCTCGGGATTCCATTTCCAATGGGGACGTTTAGGCAAGCTCTGGCAGGTTCCTTTGTTGCTGGTACCAATGTCAGCGATGCAAGTTTGGAGCTTTAAACATGTTTTTGAGGAGCTGACCCTTCTTTCACATTGCTACTTGAGGAAAGGTCAGCTTCGTTAAAACCAGTTTGAAACGCCAATCTTGCATCACTGGCATTGGCAGGCAAAGTTTGTTTGCTGGTACCAGCGCTTGCCTAAATGTCCGAATAGTGGTAAGGAGGTTTGCATAAAAACATCCAGAATACTTCAAAAAACCCGTCCTGACATGTTTTCACCTTGAAAAATAATAGAAACAATTTTGATTTCCTGTGCCTTATGAAATTGTTTCTCAACTTAAAACTTGCATTCCAAAAAACTGCATGTTTTTCAGATATTATTTAACAGAAATTAGAAGCGTCCTTATTAGCATTGAAGATGAATTAGCCTAAGCTCTATTTAACCAGTAAAGATTGATGTAAGTAAAATAAATAAAGATACTCTTTTTTATTTATTTTCAGCTCTTAAAACGCATGCCTTTAAAAGGAATGTAACCCTCATTGAAAATTGAGATCTTACACATAATATACGACCGCGAAGTCTCTCGACGTATTGCGCTTTGACAAACAGGGCATGATCAGCTCTAAGCAATTTGTACTTTTGATAATTTGCATAAAAAGACATGAATAAGAGACGAAAGATGGTTTCAGAGAATTGTCTCATTCAACTCTAGCAATCGCGATTTTAATTCTAATTTTTCATCTTTTTGTTACCAGCTAATAGAGTTTATTTTTCAATTCATCATTATGGACGATTAGTTTGAACAGAAATACAGCCGTAAAGATGTTAGAAAATGTAAACATACCATCTAGGTGACTCCTTTAAGTGGCAACTGAATGATGATATCTGCACAATTTTTTGGAGGTCACTGGGGTACTTTTCAATACCGTAGTGGTACTGAAAACTTAGATACAAAGTGCAATATTAGAGAAAAAAGTTTCGAAAGGTTTTACAAGTCTAATGTAAAAAAAAAAGATTCCAAAGGCTGAAAAATGAGTCCAGAAATAACTTTTTTCAGCTCAAAAAGTGCCTTTTCAATATGTAAATACAAGTGATAGTTATGAACAGTTATTAAAATTCAAAATTAAACGAATCATTTCTTTATGAAAGATAAACTGGAACTCTAATTTGACTCCCTTGAAAACGAAATATGAAGCCTCAAAAGAGTAGGTAACTTCCAAAATTAATGGTGACGTCATATTCCTTTTACGTTCCAAGGATCATGACAATGAAAATGTGTGCTGCATATCATTATTTACATTCGTCCCGTAATAACAAGGCCAATCAAAATTACGTGATAATACTTGAAAATGAAGCAAAAATAAATGTTGAATTCCCTCCAACATCATCTAGCTCCGAGATCTTTGAAAGCCTACTTTCCCCTCTTCAAGGCAGAGTTGATCAGGGTCGTTCCAGAAATTTGGAAAGAGAGAGATCAACGTGTTGCTAACTCATTCAGTTTGTGTCCTCACTGGTCTGAGTTTGAAATGGTCATAATTTTGACACAGGCGTTCAATTGATATCGAAACTGACTAATGCTTTCTGAGGATACAACTGAGTCCTCAGCAAACAGAAATGTATTTGGTTGATTGGAATTTGGAATTTCTCAATAATTCCGCACTACCGTCACTGACAGATGGTGGAGTCGTTCTTGGATAGGGAAACCCTTCAGGGTCATCTGCAATCTACCTAGTATTCCTCTTGTTCTGCTTGGCATCTATACACTATATTTCCTGTTAGATGAAGAAGTGGATCCAGTTGACTGATTCATGCTTGTCAGAGACAAGAAATTTGGGGCTTCGCTCAACGCAACGCTTGCCTTTGCCATGTTCATAAATGTGAATAAAAACTCCTCAGGAGAAAAAAAATGGCCAGAATATAAGAGCTTCAAATTGAGATCATTAAACTGACCACCGAAGTAGTTCCCAAAATGACGGGTGATCAATGCAGATATTAGAGCTATTTGGAAGATTTTAATTTTAAGGTTTATTTTTCACGGGCTTTTCTATCGCTACAGTGAATGTACTCAATGCCCAGTCCTATTGAAATGAAAGTTTACAATTCGTCCATTTATTACCTTTTAATCTTTCTATGATATTTGCCTATCAACAAATCTGAGTTGGCAGGCCGAACCAGTCCTTGAATGTAGGGTTGATCTGGGACGCTGCCTTGTTAAAAAAAGGTTATTTGCTTTGGTGACTACCAGCATTGGGATTTGCGCAGTGATTCTACTAACTCCTCAAGAACTTCGATCAACTAGATGTCGATTTCGAAATGGGAATATATCTCTGGACCAACTTGTCCACATATAGACAACGCGCCCTGAGGAAAATGGGATTGTAGTGAGTACCCTATTGCACGAACTAGATTGAAACCAACTATGGTTAGTTCTTCATCTATAGAACCCTGGATCTTAACCTTTGTGCTGTCTTTTTTTGAAATCAGAAAATGCTAGCCTCTTGCTGGCTTTGTCCAATTTGGCTTCCACTATGAGTGCAAAGATACTATTAATTGCAAACGCAAATGCCAGCAAGATCAAGAAACTAAAAAACTATAGTAATGTTGTTTGAGGCACAGGACAAGACAGAACAACAATAAAACTACCTTAAAGCAAACTGTAAATGTAAATCTAAGATAGAGATAAAACACAGAGAAAGACAAATAATCACAAACCTATGCAAACAACAAAATAACACTGAAATGAACTCAACAAGCTGATCTAACCAAATATAAAATCAATACAGTAATGAACAATCAAATCACACTAACTATGAACTCTACACCTTAGACAATAATTCAAAACCAAGTCTACTACATGACAACATCATAGAAAAAAGAGCTCAAGCTAAAGACAATCACAAATGCGAAGGAAACTATATAGTTTTAAAATAACTACGTCTTACATCTTACGTGTCATATGGCTCATCGGCTTTCCCTCCACATTACTTAGATAATGAGGGAGCTGAAATTGAAGTTTTCTCTTGCATCCATCAAAGATCTAAGAGGCAGCGTGAACAAGGCAAGAATCCTCTCGCTAGGTGTCGTGGGTTCAAACCCCGGCGCCGGAAGGTACCCTTTAAAGGGACACAGGCACTGACACTCTTTGATTTGATTCAAACGCCCCTTGTAGTCAAAGAGGTCATAGAGGTCAAAAAGAGCATAGTAGAGAATGCTCTCGAAATTTCCGATGTCCATAAACGACAGAAATGCAAAAAGGTAGGCAAAGGGTGTAAACTGGCTCACCCAGAATGTGTCCCCAAACTTAGAGAGTTTGGCCTTCTCAAATTCAATGAGAAGGGCTGTTCCAAGCAGGGGTGTAGCTTTTTCCACCCATTTATGTGCATGAGATCTTTGAGGCACAAGGTATGCCTCAATTTCAAATGCACAAAGGCCCATCTCTGTGGCACTAGGAGGAAGAGACAGCAGTTGTTCTCAACCTCATTGTCAAGTCTCTCAACAGACTTACCCCACCCCTTTCCTCTCTCCTTCCCTATTTCCCTCCCCTTGTTCCTTCCCTCTCCTACAACCTCACCCTCAATTCCTGTAACCTCTCTTTCTGCCCAAACTTTGTAGCCCTAAGCCCCCCTCTGGTCGCCATGAGCCACACGCATCTTTTAGATCGTATGCTCAGGTGGCGGCCAGAGTTCCTTCTCCCTCTTCTCCTCCCCTTTTACCCTCTCCTCAAAGGTTCTCTTATCCTCCACCTAAGGTTAGTTTTGTCCAAAAACAAGATTTTTTAAGGTTAGAGAGCCTAGTCAAAGATTTGATAGCTCTAGTCCATCGAAGGGCTATCTGCCCATAAAAGGGCTTTATTTGAATGTGCATTGTCTTATTTCCAAAAAGATAGCACAAAGATCAAGGTGAGGAATTAGCTTTAGATAGGCAGGTCTCATTCATTTCCATGACAGAAACCTGGCTTCAACCAGGGGTTTTAGATGAAGAGTTGGCCATGGTTGGTTTCAATTTAGTTCGATGTGATAGAGTACGCCCTGACAATCCATTTTTCCGCATGGGGGCGTATGTCTATATGTTAGAAATGACCTGCACACTACGTAGTCATGTAAAAATGTCTAATGGAGAAGTAGAGGTCTTAGTCTGTCATCTTCAAGGTCTTGATCTGTCCATTGCGACAATATATAGGCCCCTCTTCTTCAGTAAGCTCGTTCTTGTCAGCTCTCAAATTCATAGGAAATGGAGTTGGACCAGTCAGTTTGCTCAAAGGTTTTCTTTGTAGGGGACTTCAATTTTCCGGCTAGCGTTGTAGAGTGGGAGGCTAGTCCAGATGGGTATATTTCCCATTTCGAAATCGACGTCTCAGTCGTTCGAAAAGCTGGAGGATTTGCGTACGCCACCAGAGCGAATAGCGTTCTTGACTTGTTTTTTCCAATGACCCTGATCTGATCCAGTATGTCCATGTGACACCTAGTAATCTGTCAGATCATCATGTTCTCGAGATAGGGTCGACCATTACTCAAAAGCCGGCGTGCTCTAGAGTAAGACCGGCCAAAAAGGTCGGTCTGGCTAAGTTCAAGTTCAAAGATGAACATTGGCCGTTGATTATAGAAAGGTTAGGGGAGCTTGATCTTATTTCAATGCTGAAAAAGGAATCGTCCATAGATGTAGCCTTAGACAAATGATTCTAGTTTTTGAGGACGTCTGTTCCAGTCTAGCAATCTCTGAATGTGTTTCACAAGGCGGGGCACATTCTAAAATTCCGAAGTATAGGAAGAATTTGTTCCAAAAGAGTTGCAAACTAGCAAAAAGGCTGCAGAGCACTTTGAATCCAGTAGTTGTGGCTAGCCTTCAAAGAAAGTTGGATTTAATCCAAGGTAGAATTAAGGCCTCCATTGAGACAGATCAGTTGAACAAGGAAAGTAGAGTTGTTCAAGAGGTGAGGTCGAATCCGAAGGCGTTTTTCTCTTATGCAAACTCTAAGAGAAAGATCAAACCCCTGTAGGGCCTTTTGAGGTCGATAGGGAAGCCATAGACAATGTAGGGGCTATGGCCAACATACTTGGAGATCAGTTCTCTAGCTAGTGTGTTTTCAACTCCACTGAATTTAGGAGCAACAGTCCATTGCTCTATTGATGAGTTTTGTTGGGACTGGCAAGGCTTGTCAAGCTGAGCATTTAGATGATCTTGTAGTCACAGATCAAGATGCTTTAGAGGCCATCAGGGACTTGAGACTCTCGAGCTCCCTGGCCCTGATGGAGTGACATCTCAGTTTCTGATGAGATGCTCACAGGTTCTTGCTCCTGTCTTCTCGTACTTGATGCGTTGCATCTTGGACCAGGGCAAGTTCCCCTCTTCTCTGAAGGTAGCTCATGTTGTTCCAATTTCAAAGGGGGAAGATAAGTCCCTCCCAGTAACTACAGGCCAATTTCTCTCACTTCGAATATTGCGGAGGTGTTTTGAGAAGATCATGAAGTTCAAACTTGTTGAATTTCTTGATATACATGAAGTCCTTCCTCCTAGCCAGCATGGGTTCCGAGCACATTTTAGCACGGTTACCCAACTGATTGAGCATATAGAGCAGGTTATTGAGGGACTGGAGAGCCATGAATCAGTCGAGTTAGTTTACCTCGACTTTGCCAAGGCCTTTGACAAGGTAGATCATGGCCTTGTAGTTAACAGGCTCCATGAGATTGGGATCCAAGGCAAGGTTCTCAATTGGTTAAGAAGTTTCATTTGTGGTAGGAAACAATTAGTTAAGGTTGAGGGATCCCTTAGTGACATACATGATGTAAAGTCGGGTGTCCCTCAGGGCTCCATTTTGGGTCCTCTCCTTTTCATCATCTTCATTGCTCCGCTTCAGAAGCTTGGTAGTAGTAATGTCAGTATCTCTTCTTATGCTGATGATACAAAATTGGTAGTTTAGTAGGAATGGTCAGGATTCTGGTTGTCTGGCAAAGGTCCTAGACCAAATTTATTCCTGGTTGCTGCGAGTAACATGGCCTTGAATGGAATGAAATTCCGTTCAATGACCTTTGGGTCGACGCCATTAGACACTCCACTATTAGATGATGAAGGTAAGGACATTGAGCAGGTCTCATCCATGAAGGATTTAGGTGTAGTCCTCCAAGATAATGGAAAGTTCGATGAGCATATTCCAGTTGAAAGTTGGTAAGGCTTTTCAAACATGTGGTTGGATATATCGCACGTTTAAGTCCAGAGATAGTGTCACGATGCTAACTCTGTACAAGTCGATTGTTCAGCCGCATCTTGAATATGCCTCTCCCATTTGGGCTCCAATTAGTTCAGCAGGTTTTCAAAAGCTCGAGCAGGTCCAAAGATGTTTTACTAGGAACATTGAAGATATGAGAGAGCTCTCGTATTGGGAGAGGTTAGAAAGGTTGGGATTGTACAGTACTCAGAGAAGGTACGATAGGTATCTGATATTGTACGTTTTCAAAAGCATTCATGAGCTTTGTCCCAACCCAGGATTTAGGGTCAATTGTAGTGACCGTAGAGGCTTAATGTGCGTTTTGAGAGCACCTTCAAGCCCTCGAGAATCCAGGCTAGTTAAAACAATGAAGTCCAACTCTCTTCTTTCTCGGGCTCCTTCATTGTTCAATTTGCTGCCCTCAAATATTCCTAGGGTTTATGTAGGGGTTGATCCAGTAGCAAGATTTAAGTCAGACTTGGACAAGTTTTGGACTAAAATTCCGGATCAACCTTATATTCAAGGATTAGCCAGATCAGCCAACTCCAATTCGTTGGTCGATCAAATAATATATATAAATAAAAGTCAAATATAATAAATAATCTTCTCGTCTTGAACTGCTGGGATTCCAATCCCGGTAGCTGTAAGGAAGTCTGCACCAAAAAAAAAAAAGAATTCATTCAAGACCTCTCTCTGTGTACGGTAAATAAATTATTATTATCATTATTGCTAAAGAGGCCGGAAAAAAACAAACTGAATGAATGAATTGCAATTTATTTGAATGAAATTTATTCATCCTGACGTATGATATATCATTATCAGAGATATATTAGAGATTATTAGAGATATAGTCTTTTTTTTTGACAAAAGGTCCTTTTGTTTATGTAACAGAAAAAAAATCGACTAGAATTCTTGTCATTTGAGTCAACTCCTCGGAAGTGTGGTGGGTATCACCGTGTTTTAACGCCCTGCACAGCACTTCAAGTTTGTTCAGTTTACAGTATATTTTCGACTTCATGAGTGCGTCAATTATTACAGTGACTTCTATTATGACGTTTAGTTTCATATCAAATATATATCACTTTTTATCTTATTACTGTGCCTCACTAGCAACCCAAAGTTTATCTCGCGGATTGCCTAGGAGAGTAAAGTTGTCCCTAATAACGTGTTGAGGTGTGTCTTGACAAGCCTTGATCCGATACTTTGTAAGTACAGAAACCAAGCCAACCTTGGCTTCCAGGAGTGCAAATCTCATTCCAATACAAGCTCGTGGACCTTGCCAAAGGCAAATATACGCATATGGACTTCTCTTCTCCTTTGCGGCTTTAGAGAAATTGTCTGGATTGAACTCATTCGGTTGATCAAAGTACCTATCGTCTCGCATGATACTGTAGGCCATCACATAAACATCAGTTCCCTTGGGAATCACCACATCATGTCCAGGGATCTTGTAATCACGGGAATTATTGCGGTTTATAAATGGTAGTGGACAGTGGAGCCGTAAAGTCTCGTGAAGAACCGAGTCCAAGTAAGGCATAGTTTGAATCGTGTTATAATCCGGGAAATCCTGATCTTCAGCTAATTTAGACATAACCTCATCGATCTCTTGAATTAGTTTATCTTGAGTAACCTGACTCTTGGCCAACTCATAAATCTTCAATTTGGAATCGGTGGGGCGAATTTCGCTTTCCTTGACGTTGAACCCCAAGAACTCCACATTTTTCTTGAAGAACACGCATTTTTGGACATTGAGTGACGGTCCCGCGTTCTGTAGGATTCTCACGCACCTCTCCAAGTGCTGACCGTGTTCCTCCTCTGTTTTTGAATGAACGCAGATATCATTGAGGTAAACGACGACGTTTGCCTCGTTTGCAAATAATTTCCGCATCAACCGACAGAACTTTGCTGGTGCTGATGCCAACCCAAAGGGCATTTGCTTGAACTCTAATAGCTCCCCCCGAAAACGAAATGCAGTCTTCTCCTGATCTTTCTCCGCCAATCCAATTTGATAGTAGCCTTGGTTGCAATCTAAGACCGAGTATATCTTTGACCCCCTTAATAACTCCAAGGACTCATCGACTCGTGGCATAGGAAATGCATCCTTTTCCGAAATCTCGTTCAATTTCCGAAAATCAATTGCAACCCGAACTTCGCAGTTGAACCCACAACTGAAGGGGGTAGTTCTCAATCAGAAATCCGAAAAACTTGGAGCTGCAGTACAGGCCGCACGTCTTGCTGAAGGAGTACGGGAAACTCTTGGCTCAGTGTCGGACGGAAAAGCAAAGGTAAAGGCCAAGGAGCCTGATTCAATCCCATCATTCATGGGATAGGCAAGTGGGACTCTAACGTGTTTTAAATGTCGAGAGACTGGACACATAGCAAGAAACTGCTCAAAGAATCGAAGTAAGACTGGATTTGGGAGAGAAGTTCGAAGCATTGGAAGGAGACATTCCAGACCTCAAATCGACGTCGTGCGGAATGGATGCAAGGTACGAGCTTTGGTGGACACGGGAGCGACTGATAGTGTGTTGCCAAGTAATCAATTCAAGGCATCCAGTGGCAACCCAAGCATGTTCAAAACGGCCTCAGGTGGAAACCTGAACATTGAAGGAACGCTCGTTTGTCACGTGGAGATTGGAGACTGGGAGATGGAACACAAGTTTCACGTGGGCAAAGTCTCGTCGGTAACACTTGGGATGGATTTCCTGGGAGAGAACGGGATGAGTGTAGACACAGCAGGGAAGTCTGTGGTGATGGGAAGATCGTTGGTGCCGTCTATGGAGGAAACTGGAGAGGAAAAATGCAGTATTCTAGCTGGGATCGAATTTGGGTCAGGGGACCAAGAGTGGCGAGTGGAAACCCTTTTTGCGGAGGATTTGTTTAACTTGAAAAAGCGTGATGAGGAAGAAGTCCTACAATATCGCTTACCAATCCAAGTGCAAGAGCCAGAGAAGAAATATCCTCAAGTATTCAAAGGACTTGGACTCACACATATTGTGGAGCATGAAATCAAGACTGGAAACGCAACGCCAATCTGCTCACCGTCTCATCAAATGCCAGTGCAGTTGATGGATGGGGCAGCAGAGACGGTGGCAAAGATGAAGGGAGATGGTGTGGTCACCAGGAGCCAAAGTAGATGGTGCAGCCCTACGGTGTTAGTAAGAAAGAAGAAAATCCTGCATCACGGATTTGCATCTCCCCAGTATATTGGACCACCGACTCTCTTGGTTGCATTGACATTGACCAGAAATACTTTTGTACAGCCGCTTCCCGGTAGCAGGTCTCTGTTGGAATGAGGGAGCTCTTGATTGCCGAAAAGCTTGACAATGACACTGGTTCCACATCTTCAAGTACTGTGGAACCGACCTCCAACAAACCAGGGAAGATCTTCGCTGCCTCGGCATCAGACCAATCATTAGCGTTCGCGACCCGTTCAAAGTACTTGAGGTAATCCACCAAATTGTCCCCCTTCGTCTTTGCAACTGGAGCAATTGCGTACGACATATCGTACCGTGTTGTCTACTTCTTCTGAACGAAGTACCCTACACACACCGATTCGGCTCTCCTAGGCTTCCCAACGATTTGGAATCCACCAACGTCACCTAGTACCGAGAGTCACCGCTGCCACCATATAGATACATCAGTGGCTCAAAACGAACTAAAAGTTGTATATTCTACTGATTAACATGTTGACAATTAGTCTGAGTAACGGTAGAACACAATTGGGGCTAATTGGCGCCGATGAGGCTACAGCAACTATTTTTTCCTTGGCAATATTAATTAGGTATAAGTTGAAGGAACTATCATGAGAAGTTTCATCACGATTGGGGCTTTGGTTGACGAGTAAGAGTCAATTGAAATTTAGAATTGTCTGTGTACTTAAGCGATTCATTTGAAGGAAAAATGACACCACAATTGCCTTTGGACGATTGTGGTGACACCAGCGAGGGCAAAAATCGTCCATTTTTTTGCTATTTGTGTGCTAGTGTTGGAGGGATGAGCCTCGCCCGGCCAGCTAATCCACCCATCAGATCGTGCTTCTACTTTTTCCCATAGGCAGTGTAGTGTCCGTATCAGTTTGGATCTCGGTCTGTGGGCAGGGTTAGCATCCAAAAGTTTCCTCGAGAAAGGTCGGGGAGGAGGTTCGAACCGGGGCCCCCTCTCTATGACGAAACTGCGCTAACCATTACACCACGTCTCATCTCTTTTTTTGGAGGGATTTCTGCAACTTTTTTATACCATTTTCTACCATGCGTTCAAAATGGCTTTTAATGATATCCCATCCAAGTCATTTCCTCGTCGGCAAAAATTCACTTAGGAGGAATTCCTGCCACTTTCTGCCACCATTTTCTGCCACCTAGTCAAAATGGCTTTTGATGATGTCTCATCCTTGGGTGACGCGGGTTAGTACTTCATAACAATGACTGTAGTTGGTCTTAAAATGGCTGAAGTTCAACAGAACTCATTCAATTGTTCTGAAAACTTGTACCTAAGCTTCAGATGGTCATGCCCAAAATTGATAACAAAATAAGCTTATTGGTTTGACTCGAGCCGTAAATAATGTTTTTGCAACGAGCCTCTACATCTATATATGCCANGGGACACACATGCTTCTCTCTCAGTCCTCTGTAGTGTATTTCTGGACTTCAAGACAAGAGAACTGATTTTCGATTAACAATATGGGAACGTTTGAAGAGGTCGAAGATGGCAATAAT
>NC_081451.1:10948119-10951925 GCF_007210705.1 Tigriopus californicus
ACAAGAGAACTGATTTTCGATTAACAATATGGGAACGTTTGAAGAGGTCGAAGATGGCAATAATTGTGCAGTGTGCAAGAAACCCGCCGAATCCAAATGTAAAGGATGCAAGGAAGTGAATTATTGCACTCGGAATTGTCAGAAGACCCATTGGAAGCGTCATAAGAACGAGTGTAAACTTCTACCTTACAAGGTGCGAGGTCACTGTGTTTAAATGTGAAATATCTTTTCGGTGGTCATTAGTGCGAAATTTTCATTCCAAGGCCGCGTTTTTTGTTGCAGGTAGAGAAATCAGCCGAACTTGGACGCTTTCTTGTTGCAACTCGGGATATTAAAAAGGGCGATGCCATTTTCAAAGAAGCTCCGTTGGTTTTGGGTCCAGTGGCCCAAACTTTACCGGTTTGTTTGGCCTGTTATGAGCTCGTTGATGGAACTTATAAGTAAGTACAATACTTAGAAAGAAGACCACTTGTGGGTTGTTTAAAGTATTAATTTGATATCACTTTATTGAAGAAAAAAATATCACATGTATTATTTGTTGTAAGCTCCCAACAAAGGTGCTAACCATTTTTTACTTTGTAAATAAGTTCCTAATAGTCACTTGTAAAACCTCCTGTTGTTCATCATCAATGAGTCAAATATCAATATACCGTGTGTCGATTATTTTGCACCTGTAATTTAGCAAGAGAGAAAACTATCTAAGGCGAAACTGAGGCACCCATCAACAAACAATGCCAAAAACAATATAGATATTTTTTAACAAAAGGTTGGCTAGCATTGGAGAATCAATGGGCCATAAAGAATGAAAGATATTATTCCGAATTAACATATCTTACTTACGACCGTTTGACTTCTTGATTCAGGAAAAGGGCCGAATAATGTGCACAACATACACTGCGTCCATACAAGTGAAGGGAGAACAAGTTTCTCGAAGAAACAGAGGGTAGATTTAACATGACACAACTGAGCACATTTTTGAGGGCTTGAGCAGCTTTGACGCAGAGGTGGGTGGCAGTTGAAAAGGCAAAATCATATTTTGCCGTTTTCATACATGACCTCAAAAATCCTGGTTTGATTGAACAAAAGAGTCCTCCAATCTTCTATTTTGGGTTCTTTCATTGCACATATTGCTTTCCTGAAATATTCTTGGGATATAGTATTTATGTAGGCTTTGGTCCTGAAGCATATTTTAAGTACAACTCAGACAAGTTCTTAACCAAACTTCCAACTCTGACTGAAGTTCAAGGGTTGGAACTAGATCTGTCAATTGCATTTCATTGATCGAAAGGACATTACATGGAAATTGAGTTGAGTAAAAGATGTTAAACTTCCATTTGGAACAACAAAGGGTTCCGTTCTTGGTGGTGGTGAGAAAATTCGTAAAAAAACAAAAATTGAAGGGCAGTGATTTGAAGTAGGAAATCTCCCTTCACTACTCAACCAAAGAAAACGACTTCAATATTTAGAGGGATCATTTAATATCAGGTTTGCTCGTGCCATGCAATCTAGGAAGTGCCTCCCCAAGTTATTTTATGACAGTAAGTCCAGCACACCCTTGCAGTGGAGTTTTGAACCTTCAATTCTGTTCCAAAGCAAAATAACTTTAGATCGCTTTTTACGAGAGAAAAGCTATGAACTAGTGAATGTACTAGTATGAAAGCTAGTGAATATGTTACGCGTATTCGGAGTGAGGCCCATCTGCGCTTTCAGCGTCTTGCTGTGAACTCATCTGCTCTCTCTCGACCCTTTGGGAACTGGTAGGATCTTGGCGACAAAACATTTGCGTTTGTTCAGGGGCCAAAAAATAAGAAGTGCTGAGAAACTCCATCGTAAATAGCAACTTTGTAGAAACCTTGTCGACTGTACGGTAAGTCGGGATTCATAAAGTCCAAGCTGACTTTCCTCCAAGGTACCGGTTTCTTGAGAAGCTGCTACAGGAATGTTCGATTTAAGCAGCCAATTCAATGGCATGAAAGTTGCCCCCAAAAGCCATAGCAGGGATAGAATAGCATTTTACATTTTCTGGTAATAAATAAAGTATCACTGGGTCACATTGTGATCAAACATACGAATGGAGAAATATTCTGGAAGCTTCCTTCAACTACTAGAGATAAAATTGTTAGAAAGGGGCGAGAGGTAAATAAAACATTGACATTACATGACCAAGAGTCGCAATAAAGTTATTATTATTATTATTATTTGAATAAATACTTTAACCAGCAGGGGCGACCAAAGAACCAATTGTACAAAAAGTAAACAACACGCACGGGCTGGGTGGAAATTAGTGATGGGATCAAATAAAATTTTCAGAAACAGGATTGCTAGAAAACAAGGAATGTCAAAGCGCCAGCAGTTTCCAACACAAGGTAAAATGTTAGGTATGATCAAAAAGACAACCCTCGCGCGATGGAAACGAAAATCACGGTTACTTTTTGGGACCAACTATTTGGTTTCCAATGTTACGCTAGTGATGTCATATGCCACTGAAAATGTAAATTGGTAGCCCTAGTTGCAACCTCCCTCCCATGGTTATTTATTTGATCCCATCAGTAGTGGAAACCAAAGAAGAAAAGTACTCCCTAGGGACAACCAAGGTTAAGAAAATAGGCGGTGGCGGTTGCGTGTGGCTTTTCTAACCGTTGCAAGGAATGTAACCTCCGGAGTGATTAAGAGAAAAGCTTATAGTTTTTCCAATTGTTACAAATTACGCTCTTTAAGATATTTGGTCTTTCAGCGAATTTGAATTTCAAATAGGGTACTCCCGTATGGTTTCGTGAACGTAAATTTTGAAATGCGACAATGCTAAACTTAACCAGGTCGCATTTCAAAATTTCCGTTCACGAAACTATCTGATACTCACAGTAGGTGAGACTGGGACATAATCGCATCTCAAAATATGCGCTCACGAAACCATGCGGGGGTACCCCATTGAACTCGATGTTTTCCGGCTAAAAGAGAGCTATAATAGGAAATGATCTTGAAAGGTTAGGTGAGACCATTTTTTCCTTATCGTGGGGAGATGAAATAGTCTTACGGGCTTACGATTAAGGCATTCTTAGGCAGTTTGGACAAGCTTGACCCGTTACTTGCTTTTTGTGTTTTTAAGTTCTATCATGGCCTTGACCATAAATGTCATAGTTTTGAATCGAAAAATAAACTCATTAGCACACGTTTCCCTCAAAAAGTATGCATTACTTGTCAATACCACAAAGGACCAAAAGCATGGAGACCTCTCCTTGGGCAGTCAGCTGCGCATTTTTATTAAATCTGATCACAATTAAGCAATTTAGATACATCAGTGGCTCAAAACGAACGAAGAGTTGTATATTCTACTGATTAACATGTTGACAATTAGTCGGAGTAACGGTAGAACGCAATTGGGGCTAATTGGCGCCAATGAGGCTACACCTTCCCACCAGATCCTTGGATCTCAAAAGCACGTTTAAATCATTTCGTGGGAATCCTTTTCGGTCTTCCTCGTCCTCTAAGTAAAACCAATATTTCTCCATCGTCTTCAGATTTCTTCAATAAGTTGACATGCACGATCTTTGATTTTTCGCCTTCTTCTTCGATCTTCCAACTTACACCATTAATCTGTTTCACAAGTCTGAACGGTCCAATCCATAATGCAGCCAACTTCTTGCTCTGTCCAGGGCCAAATTGCTGCCTCTTCATGTATACGTAATCCCCAATCTGAAGATTTCTTGGCGACACGTGATGTCTCTTGTCGTACTCCACTTTTCTTCCCTTTGCTTTGGGACGAATCACACTTCTCGAGTTCGTCCTATAACGTACCATTCGTTGTA
>NC_081451.1:10952804-10971663 GCF_007210705.1 Tigriopus californicus
GTGGCAGGATTTCCTCCTAAGTGAATTTTTGCCGACGAGGAAATGACTTGGATGGGATATCATTAAAAGCCATTTTGAACGCATGGTAGAAAATGGTATAAAAAAGTTGCAGAAATCCCTCCAAAAAAAGAGATGAGACGTGGTGTAATGGTTAGCGCAGTTTCGTCATAGAGAGGGGGCCCCGGATCGAACCTCCTCCCGACCTTCTCCATTTTCTGCCACCTAGTCAAAATGGCTTTTAATGATGTCTCATCCTTGGGTGACGTGGGTTAGTACTTCATAACAATGACTGTAGTTGGTCTCAAAATGCCTTAAGTTCAACAGAACTCATTCTATTGTTCTGAAAACTTCTACCTAAGCTTCAGATGGTCATGCCCAAAATTGATTACAAAATAAGCTTATTGGTTTGACTCGAGCCGTAAATAATGTTTTTGCAACGAGCCTCTACATCTATATATGCCATCCTTGCCTAGTACTATAATCGTGTTAATTTTATGGAACTAGAAAGAAATTATTTCAGCAACAAGGCAACTCGTTTATCGGAGTCCACTAATTCAACTCAAATCACTTTCTTCAATTTAAGTACAGAGCAACATTTATCACATTAACGGACCTCCACAGCAACCCAAAGTTTATCACGCGGATTGCCCAGGAAGGTGTGGTTATTTCGGATGGCATGTAGAGGCGTGTCCTCGCAAGTTTTGATCCGATATTTCGTGAGTACAGAAACCAAGCCAACCTTGGCTTCCAGGAGGGCAAATCTCATTCCAATACAAGCTCGTGGACCTTGTCCAAAGGGCAGATACGCATATGGACTTCTCTTCTCCTTGGATTCTTTGGAGAAATTATCTGGATTGAACTCATTCGGTTGATTAAAGTACCTATCGTCTCGCATGATACTGTAGGCCATCACATAAACATCGGATCCCTTGGGAATCATCACATCATGTCCAGGGATTTTGTAATCACGGGAATTGTTCCGAATAATGAATGGGATAGGACAATGAAGCCGCAACGTCTCGTGGAGAACTGAGTCCAAGTAAGGCATGGTTTGAATCGTGTTATAATCCGGGAAATCCTGATCATCGGGCAGGCTGGCCATGACTTCATCGATCTCTTGAATCAGTTTCTCCTGAGCAATCTGACTCTTTGCCAACTCATAGGCGCAGTAGGTCATTGTCATGGCTGTTGTGTCATATCCGGCAATTAGGATCAACAAGGCATTGGATACCACCAAGGTCTCGTCAAAGTCGGTTTTCTTAATCTTGTGAACCAGTGTAGAGCTTTGAATGAAACCACCGTCCTCGACTTCGATTTCGCCTTTTTCTTTCAGAGTCTTTTCAAAATGAATGGCCTCGATCATAAGGTCGACCAAATCGTTTTTCCTCTCCTTCGTCTTGACCCGATTTTGAATGGTTTGCATGATAATGTCGTAAAAGAACTTGGTTTCAACGGGCTTGAAGAAAGGAAGTTTGAGCATTTTGCAAAAGGCGTTCAATCCTGGAATCACAGAGCACATGAGCATAAAGCCGTCCCAATGGTTACGACCAAATACATTTTTGGCATGTTTGACAAACGTAGTTTCTTGACTGGATCCAAATGATCCGGCATCCACTCCAAAGCCACAAGTGGCAATGGTATCCATGCTGTATTTGCCAAAAAGATCTTTGAGATCAATGGGTTTGGAATCCTCTGCACATTGCCTCATTTCCTCTCGTAGATTCAAACTAATAGATTTCATGAAGTGCATCATGAGCTTCATTTTCCCGGATGTGAAAACGGGCGAGAACACTGATCGGACATCCTTCCATAATTCGCCCTTTAAAACGAGGAGTTGTTGACGCCAAAGACGATCGGTAAACACTTCTGAATCTCCAGCAAACACATTAAACTGCCCAAAGCGATCCACAAAGACTTCAAAGTCCTTAATTAGGATGTGCTTGATCAACTCCAGATCATTGATTACCATGGACTGTTGGCCCAAGGGTCCATAGATTCCAACGAAAGGTTTTTCCTTGTGCTTCTGATACAATTCTTCCATTACATAAGCTGGATTTCTTTTGGAGCCGAGTACGTCTGGATGAAAAATGGGATCATTTCCCAATGGGAAAGTAGCATTGTTTTCACTATGGACTCCATGACGACTCCAGTAGGTGGTCTTATATTTGAAGATCCCGTAAGCGATCCCAACCACTGTCAGGAGAAGTGCAAGCAGTTCAATGATCATTGTTGCTCTACACTGTGATAACTGAAGGTTTCCACTGAGATTATTTTGTTTTATGTGCAAAGATTGCTCAAGGAGAACATCTTTAGCAGGGCATGGATTTCAGACGAGGTTTGTTTGGGAAAGAGTTTGGGAGCCACAGGTGAAGGCCCTAGAAGAAAATTGGAGTGATGTAGGTCCGGAAGAGTTGAAGAGCTATTGGAAGGGGAAGATTCTTGATGGGAAGTCTATTGCAAATGTATCCGATCCTGGCCCTGGCTTTGACTATTGATGATTTGAGATGATTGGTGAAGGAGAGTTGAGTTGAGAATGTGAAACCGACATAATTAAAATTATTGAAGATTTCAATTGGACTATTGCTGACATGGAAAGAGGTGGGATGCAGACGACCTTTGTGGAAAACCTTGGCCTTCGTCTTCATGGTATTAACTTGAAGGCCGTTCTATTGGTAATAACCGTGGAGTGCATTGATGGCATTTTGCAATTCCATGGCTGAATTAGCCAAGAGAACCAGGTCGTCTGAATATTGGAGATATTGTAACATAAAAGGGTTGATGGTGGGGTCCTGGTGCATGAGAACTTTGGGCAGGTCGGATACATAGAGATTGAAAAGGATTGGCGATAATGGATCCCCCTGCGACAGGCCAATGGAATGTAAGTAGCAGGGAGATAGGTCCGGACCAGAACGATTGGAGCATCTGAGCCCCGGATATTTGTTGGACAGCAGGACACAGATTGAACGCGGAACTCCCCTCAGTTGGAGTTTGAGGAACAACCGCGTTCGGTTCACCCTGTCGAAGGCTTTGGATTAATCCACAAAGCATTCATACACTCTCCTCTTATTGCTGATGTTTGAGTGCACAATTTCATAGAGGAGAGTAACTGCCGTGGTGGTTGAGCAGCTGCTCCGGAATCCGAATTGGAACTGGGGAAGGAGATCCCTATCCTCGGCCAATTCGGAGAAGCGGGCAGCTTGCAGGGTGGACATCATCTTCAAGAAGGGGTTCTCTAGGGCGACGGTCCGATGATTGTCTGGAATGTCCCTGGTCCCCTTCTTATGGATGAAGATGATGGCTGACTCCATCCACTCTCGTAGGAAGAAGGAAGAATGTAGGGCGAGGCTGAATAGTTCTACACTCTTTTTAGTAAATAGTCGCCAATGAAGTTGCTATGGCTGGTGAATGAAATAGGCAAATGGTTCTAGAAGATATCAATGAATTGGGGTTGGAGTTGTTTTGTCATCAAAGGACAAGTGTTTTGGATTGTTTGCTGGCCGGCAAGAACAGTAGGCTCATTTAGCGAACAATATCTATAAATACGTTTGATTATTTAATGCAAGATTGTACTCAAATGAAAGAAAAATATTTAGTCTTGGTGTTGTGGTGAGCACAGTCTCCTCTTGTGGTGGGGAATCCTTGTTTAACTCTGTTCCATGACTTTCCAAAAGCAAAAAATGCATGAGCACCATTTCGACGTGGTAATGACATTCACAAAATTGTGTACTTGAGTGATTTGATTTCCAGTTGGATAAATGAAGCAAGGTTGAAAACCTCAAGTTACATTCCAATTACATATACAACGGTTTTCGGATTTTTGGCTGTGGCTCACGATATGTAAACTTTTAAAAGGCCATGCACTAGCAAAAACAGTTTCACAGGTGACTGTCAAAATAATATAGCAAGAAACTCATGAATGTAATTGTGGAGTACTGTATGTATCAAAGATTATGTCGGGTTTCAAAATAGGGGAATATTCTAAAATGTATAAAATATGTTTTAAAGTGCAGTAGCAAAAGATCATTTTCCGATTTAGACGAGGAGCAAATTATCGCGGAAAGTATCTCAACCTGATTGAAAACCCGTCTTTGGAAAACTGAATTCGGATTTGGAGAAAACACAAAAACACAGCATTTTCTTACGCCGACATAACTTTTGATGTATACTGTAGGTGTACAATTAGAAATGCAATTAAAGTGTTTTATTGCGGGTTCTGATTCATCACTCAAAGAGTCCCTTCTCCACTCTTCATTTTTAACAAGTTAACATTTTTGTATTGAAGCACACAATTTCGTTTCTTTTCGCAAAAAAATAATTCCAAGATTTTTGTTACTTCCTAGCTAATAAGTGGGATGGGATTTTTTTCGTCCTTTCACTATCCATTTTCGATGTCCTTTGGGAGCTCAAATTCCCAGGTTGATGGGCGATCTTATCTATGCGAAACTCTTAGGTAACCCGCTCAATAACAAATTTCATACAAAGTCAGTGGGAAAGAGAGCGTGTAAAGTTGCAGCACTTCCTTCATGTTTGGGATGCTTGGCATACTTAGCATAATAAGGTTTGTGGACATCCACAACAACCCTTAGTGTCCAAAGATCTTATTACATCATGATGCTCATGAGAGATAAGGATACATCAAATTTCTAATGCTGATTGGATTAACTTCAGTAACAAAGCACAACGAACGAGCAAGGCTCGACCTTTTCGCAGCCACGAGAGAATACTAAAGTTATTTTCATACATACCATCTAAAATGCTTTCACTTTGACATCATGGCCTAACATAACTCAGAAAACTAACACCACAGGAGTGAGAATCGATAGAGTAGTAAACCTGAATTCAACGAAGTGAAAAATGAACCTTTTAATTGCATTTGATTGAATGCAATCAATGATAATTTTTTTAAAGATATTTTTCCGCAATGAAAAAAATACTATTGCCAAAGATCTGACTCTGAAGTCAAGTGATAAATGAGTTAATAAAGTGTTTGGTGGGTTTCTTTATTCCATGAGTATGTTTTATATTTTGTGCCAAATATCAAAAGACACAACAGATGTTCTCTTTGGATTGGGACAAAAAATTGGAATCACTTTTGTATGTAGGTCTTGGAAGTAGGGCAGATGTTAGGTGGCCCTTAAGGCCTTCAGTCATTAGGCCCCACTTAATACTTCCTCTGAGTTCAGCCTTGAACGTTAACTACAAAGAACATCCACTCACTATTTTGGCATTAGTGATGGGATCAAATAAATTTTCAAAATCAGGATCACCTGAAGGCTAGGAAAGTCAAAACACGGGCTGTTTCCAACGTACCGTACGGTAAAAGGTTAGGTTTGACCTAAAAGGTAACCCTGGCATGATCGGGGAAACATCAGGTCTACTTTTGGTGATTAACTAACGGGTTTCCGATATTCCGCTGCTAATCCCATATGCTTCATATGCAACTGAAAATGTAAATTGGCAGCCCTAGTCGCAACCTCCGGTGACTATTTATTTGATCCCATTAGTACTTTGGCAAGCTCACTTTCATATCAGTCAACGTCCAACTCCCTAGTTCCCTACTAGGGTACGAGTTTTGCAAAACAGGCATCAGAACGTTGCTTTAGTAGTGGAATGTGGCTTCGAAAATTGGTTCGGCCTTGAAACCAAATTTCAAACATTTTCAAACGCATAAAAACAAGCAAATAATTTCAAACGAGGCAATAAAAAGTAAACCAATTGGAAAGACGAGTTAGAGAAAGAGTTAAATCTCTGTGATTTCTGAACAAATGAACAAAACGTAGTTGCGCCCACATTGCTTTTTGCGTTAGTGTGATGTTGAGAAATTGGATGTGAACATTCTCAACAACCTGTAATGTACGTTTATATTTACAAGTGTATATTTGCAGCATTGAAGTCAAAGATAACAAAGCTGACATCCTAGAAATAACGGAGAAGCTCAAAATCCAGGGGCTGATGTTATAAAACGATTTGTCCAACGTCCAGTACGTACTTCGAGTGACCCGCGCACGAATTGTACAGGTCCGGTGAGATTAGGATTTAAAAAAAAATGGTCAAGTGTCCGACTCGGCCAAGTCCAGCACAAAACTTACGAGTCAAGTTGATACGTAAACTTAACCTCTTTTCCCGACAAACAAGCAACCGGCAGGCTCAAAATGAGCTGAACTCATTGGGTTGATAGTAGTGATGGGTTTCGATCCGGAAAATCAGCTATCTAGCTTGAAGAACCTCTGGTAGGGCTTCCATTCCAACAAAAAAAAGGTAGAGAAATGAAGACCCAAGATCAGGAACGAGTTTTAACGCAGCCCTAGAACGGCAGGGTCGCATTTTGCCACTCATTTGAGGAGTTTTTATTTTGATATTGTACTCGCTTCAACTTGTGATGGGAGCCCCAACCGAGGTCCTTTAAGCTAAAAAGCTGAACTTCAGGATCGAAACACATCACTAGTTCGTACGTTCGTTACGTTATGGCATGCTTCGAAGGTTCAGTGAGAGGATGGCGGACGCCAGGGCATCAAACTTCCCGCCTGTTTACTGACTTTACTCTCCTGACAGCAGGGCGGCCGTTCAAAGCAGAGGGCTTGTCAAGCTTGTCAAGCCCTCCAGTTCAAACTGTCAAACCCCGAGCCGGATTAGCACTTATGTTGTATTATCCTCAATTAAAAATCAAGCAATCAGGTCACTCATGAAAACGGAACTTGGTCACATTCAGAGATGTCTAGTTCAAGACCCTACCTACAAAATCTTTTTAACTTCCAGTATCCAATGTTCGACGTCCAACTGGACTGTCTAGTTGCACATTGGACGTTTTCTCCCAATGTTTTATAACATTGGCCCCAGTTCAAGCGAATGACCACTTATGTCCTTTTATTTTCCGACGTTTTGATGGTGAAAGAACTTGGGCGCAATTTGTGGGCACTTATTCATTGTTACTTGATGTTGTTCTACTGACTCTAAGCAAAGTCAACGACAAATCTCATTGTTAGGGGTCTTAAAAATTTTTTTCAGGCTCATTTAAGTTTTAAACGACTTTGGGCCACTTTTGGGTCAAATCATTTTGCTGCGTTTGCAGGCAAAAAACCATGAAATGATCTAAACTCGACGGTTTTGAGGATATTTCATGAATTTTCATTATGTGTAGGAACAGTTTATGAGAAATACAATCCTGATGGTACCTTTTTGAACATTATTCTACCCTCATTCTACCAAAACTGACTTATGAAAAGATAAAATACATTTTGGTATTCTCAAATTTGCAATTCTTTTATTTCAAGCAAGAGGATATTTTTGTACTTGGAGAGGAGAGATATGCGAGAAATAATGATCAAACATTTTGTGACAAATTAAACCACCAAAATACTGGGATAATCAATTTGAGCTGCAACTTTTTATAGTTTTGCAACTTATTTTTACATTATCACTACTTGATTTTGGACGAAAATCATAATTTAAAAACAAACTATTTTGGCGAGTCTCACAAACTATTTTTCCGACCCCCTACTCATTATTGTTAGTTATTGGTTTATTCAAAAGACAACAGTGCAATAAGCATTGAAATCTTTACCTTCCCAATGTTCCAGGTCCTGTTTCCATCCGATTTGAAACACTTTACGGTCCAATTGCCACTTCAAAATGATATCAAAAATTGGTTCATATAAGCAATAGCCCATCTTTTGAATAGCTTCCAAAGCCGTCAATTGAGAAATTCTTTTCAACTGAAAATGATGATTATACAGTTTTGAAAAAACCCGCATTTCAAAAAGCTCCTCGCTTAACTTCAAAAGGAGACGTTCATACATGAGATGGATCATTTGCAAAATACGAAGCAAAATGATTTTCAAAGTTTCTAAATACTTGAAAAGAGATATCTTGCACATCCTTTCTTTAACTTCAATCCATTTAAATAGCTGGCAATAAGAAAGGTGAAGTGGGCAATGCTGCTTTCAAATCAAATCTTGGGATCAAATTTCTGGAAACTCTCGTGCCACTCTTGTCAATTATTTTGGGTCAAGATTTGTCACTCATTCAAAATTCAACCCAAATTGGGCCAATGAATTGAGAGGAACAAATACGATTGAAATGGGCTCTAAAAAAATGCTAAGGTTAAGAAAAAATAATGCATATTTGAGTAATTTAAACTACCCAAAGTACTTAAAGAAGATGCAAAAAACACTATCTGGTGGGTGATTAAACGAGGTACTTGTAATGTAATGTATACGTATAGGTAAGACAAGTGCCGCAGACTGACAATTCACTTCGCAGAGCATCAATGTGATAACTTAAAAACTACCTCTCTAGGGTTTAACAAACAGGCTGCTAGAACAGAGTTCTCAGCATAATTCTCCTCCGGACAATCTAGTCGCAGGCACTGCAAAAACCTGGATGGACCAAGATCCAGGCATCCACTTTCGTGTAAGCATTCGTGAAAATCATCAGAGTAACAGAAATGAACCGCCAATTGACTAGACAAGATGCGCTCCGCGAAACTTTCAAAAGTCCTGCCACTCTCTGCGTGAAGAATTCGCCAATCAAGTATGAAGAAGACAACCAAACCAGTTGGTTCGTCTCTTGTGTGTGATCTAAATGCCGCATTTGATTGCCCATTTGTACATGAAATCGACCACCATTATCGAACCAATAAGGTAAAGCAATCAGAGAGGCCAGAATATCCTCTTGAAGTTGGTCACTCACTTGTTTAGCATAATCGAGTATCCAAACGTAGGGAATGATGTTGTCGTGATTAATGACCAGAGCCTAAAACATAAACAGCACATATTTCAATTCACAACTCCGACCAAGAAGTTCGAAAGTTGCTATGTACATATTTTGGTATGTTAAAAATGTATTCGATTTTCATTACCGCTTCAGTTTTGCCAGTCAGTTCTAAAATCTTTTAGCTCAAAATTATCAAAAGAAAAGCCGGCTTACCTAGTACAAAAATTAGGTCACACAAAAGTGTTGTCTTCGTTGGGAGATTTTCAAGACGCCAATCCAGAGATCACAATAAACATTTTGACTTAGTGTTGTGGCCTCAATGAACTCCAGTCTGCGTGTGAATGTTAGAAATTCGTGGGTCATATTGGCTTCCATTGGCTTCGCCATCCAAGGATGGCACCGAGACACCAAAAGGCACAGAATAAATAACGGATAAACAAGTGCACGTCGATCCCTGATCCTGGGCCTAAAGAGACTGTTTGGTGGTTATCCAATCCTTCTCTGATCCGCCCTCTTTATCTACTGTACAAAACGATTGGTTTGCTTGTCTGACAATGTGTTTTGAGGTGAAAGTTATTCGTGTCAACCAAACGAAAATCGGCTTCTCAGCTTTCAATAAACATAAGGTACTGTAAGCCATTCTTACCTTATTGATGTGCACACAACATCATTTCAATAATCTTTGCCAATATTTTTATAAATTCCTCACTTTTGGTTATTATTTTGTATGAAATGAGTTCCAGAAAGACAAGCTTTTCCTTAAAAATATGTCACATAAATAAGTATAAAACGAAATTCTATTTTAACCCATCCATACATGTATACTGGACCAGCAACTGAGCTGAATACATTTAACTTAAGTGTAATAATAGCGATACTATTGCACTCTTCTTGGAAACACAAGGACGATAAAATCTGCAAGTTCGGAATGAACTACTTCAGGGTAATGATTTCGGATCTCTGTGATCATGTCATTTTCTGAGACGCATAAAAGGTTTATACATCTCATGTAACTTTTGAGAGAAAAATACACCGAAATGTTACTTTACCATATCAGCCTTTATACATGATTCCTGATTACAAAAGAAAACTATTCTACGATATGATTCCATTGCACTAGTGTCCTACCTCACAAGGGGATCCCTTCACTTTTTGCTCAGTGCTTCCTTAATGAGGGAACTTTGGAGGGACTCCTCCCTAAGATCTGTCTATAATGCCGTTAAAGGAAGATTTATCAAACGCTCCCTCAAATAACGGGATCATATCATTACCCTCCGAACCATTGCACTTTTATCACGTGCATAATATGATTACTGTCCATTTCATACTTCACTGTTTACTGAGCCCCTCATTCGTCAGACAGAATTGATGATAAAGAGTATGGCTGAAAATATTCACGAGGAAAACATATGAACAGAACATACGATGCTAAATGCTCTCACTTTCTTACAAATCGACGTCAAATACAAGTCAAAAAGCCGTCTCACGCTGTTATGAGTAGTGGGGTCATCTGGTATTGAAAAAAAATAGGTTTTAAGAGTCGCCATTTCAATCGTCATTCACGAAACCTCACGTAAATGTTAGGAAAAAATAAGTAAAAACCGAATGAGGCCATAAAGGAGCCTAATCAACAATTATGGTGTGATTTCCCGACTGTGATAGTCAGACCCTTCTCGAGCGATGAAAGTTTTAAGAAATATGTTGGTTTTTTCTAGATGCAAAAAGAGTGGATGGCCACTTTGTGGGCCTCAATGTGAGGCCAAAGTAGCTCATAACCCGGAGGTGGTTATCCCAAGCCAAACTGGTAGGTAACAAGTAAATGCAAAATTCGTGGCACGTTGTCCGAGTTTTTAATTTGGACTCATTTTTTAGAGGGTCTCTTCGAAATTGAGTCCTATGAGGAACCGTGCTATCTGTACGAATGTGTCACTCCATTGAGGGCTCTTTTGTTACAGAAGACAGCCCCCAAGAGGTTCAAAAAGGTGAGAGAACAATCCCTAATTCATGAATAAGAGAATTCCAGAAAAAAGAAGATCATGTTTCAAACATTTTTCCATTCAACTAGATTATGAGTTTGGAGTCCCATTTGGAGAGCCGAAAAGGAACGGAAGCCTGGCAAACATGCCAAGATCGCGTGATTGACGTGATGAAGAAAACCTTAGGTTGGTAATCGATCATCGCAATTAATCATGTATTCCTAATTCCATTGAGCACTTTATGTTCTTTTTGCAAATGATAAAGTGAATTAGATTAAAAGATTTCATTCCCATTTTAAGGTGTTATGGTTTTTGAGGTTCTTTATCCACAATTGGACTTTAAAGATGAGAGGATACAGGAACTTGTGGGAATCTTCGAGACCAATTCCATCGAGATCCGATTAGGCCAAACGGAGGTTCACGGCCTCTACGAAATGGGTTCAATGATGGAGCACAGTTGTGTTCCCAACATCAACATGAGCTTTGATGAGAAATTCCACGTGCGTATGCAATGCTGTGATCCTACAGAGCTTATCACATAGCTTTAATGATAAGAGGGAAAAAAATATCTTTCATCTTTAGTTCAAATTGGTCTATTCATTACATTGAATAGTTAAAGACAACCAACTTCTTTCAAGCTTTTATCATCCTAATGAAGGCAGAAACAAATTGATACTTAAAGAATGCACTACAGGATATGTTGATCACCCATTTCTATAGCAGATATTTTCGTGGCTTATCCCCTTGACCGCTTGACCGCTTCGCCTTATGCCTCAACCAATCTGAGTTGAGAATTTCGGTCGACACAGAATCTAATTGGTTCTTGGAAGGGGTCAAGCGGACAAGCGGTGAAGCGGATGAGCCACGAAAAGAGCAGCTTATGTCTAATTGAAGATTGCCGAAACCTCTGCATATTATTTCATCTTCCATGAATTTAGATTTTTTAAGGATATTAAATCAGGAGTACGAAATAATGAAGTAACTTTCTGATCCCTGATCATGAAAATGTAAGTCGCACACCAAATGCTGTAATCCATTACTATTATTCCAGCTTACGGCTACTGCCGGAAGAGATATCGAGAAGGGCGAGCACTTGTCCATTATGTACACTCATTGCCTTTGGGGTACTTGGGCCCGACGGGACCATCTTATCAACTACAAGAAGTTCTGGTGCTCTTGCAAAAGGTGCTCAGACCCCTCAGAACTTGGTAAGATCACGTCAATTTTAGCGTTAATTTATTGATGTTGTAATGAACTGAGGATTTCCTACAAACAGAAGTTTTCCAGTTGGAAGGCATCTCACATAAACCCAAAGCACTTTTTATTTCATTTTATTTTGATTTACTACTGTTATGAGACTTCATTATCAACTATTTTCATAAGGAAGTAAATTTAAATCTATTTACTATTACTTTATCAAGTCGCCTTCGGCGCCCTGCGAATTTAATCCCTGAGAATTGGTACATAATGCTCTATTTTCATCTGCAATGCATTTGTATATTTAAAAAAGTGAAGCACAGGATAATTCTAACAAATCATAAACGAAACCCTCAAATCGCCATTCTTAACATATGCTTCAAGTCAGTATATTGGCACAAATGAATGTTGACACACTTATGATAATATTTCAAAATGAGCATACCAAAAGCATCAAGGGCATATGAACAACAAGTTTGGATGATCCAATTGAAGAGGGCACGCAATGCACTTAAAAACAAATTGATAGATTAATTTGAGTTGTTTTTTTTTAGAGGCAAATCCATTTTCTGCTTGGGTAGCTTGTTTTCAAATTAGAAAGATATAAATATTTGCCAACATAAATACATATTAAAAATGGTTTTAAACATATTATTAACTCCTTTAAGCAGTATATGTCTCCATTTGATGACGTCAGCTCACATTTTGGGAGGACCCCGGCGTACCTCTCAATAGGGAAGAGAAATTTAAAACCCAAAGTACAAGTCATCATATCATACTTAGCTTTCAAAAACCTTACTATAAAAACAGACCGTTCTAAAGGAGGAACAATCGGTCCAGCCGCTGTTTTTTTGAGCTAAATTATTTTTTTTGCACGATAACTTTAAGATGAAATGAAGCATTCCTTGGTGTGGATAAATGTCTTCGAACTTTTTTGCAAACTTGTTGCTTTAGACCACTACTTCTATTTCCTGTGTCTTTGGCAAACTCTTGATACTGATTTGACATATGAACAGTTCTAAAAAAAATGCAGACAACTTTCTTTCCATTTCCAAATACCAACATAGCTTGACAAAAGGTCATGCAATATTTGCTTTCTCTTATGAGAATGTGAGGATGGTTTAAACATCAATGCATCTATTCAGATATGAGAGTAAATCATCTCAAAATCACGCAGCAATTTCATATAAATCCTCAGGGTAATTTGTTAACAAAAAATATCAACACGGGGTTCGTTAGATTTTAGCAAACGACCTGCAGTTTTTCATACTCCATGAAAAGAGAATATATTTGAAATGTACTTGAATTTTAATTACAGGGTATGCTTAATTGTAATTGCAATAATTAAATTTCTAGGCCATATTTTTGTAGTTGTAACTAATTGTGTTTTTAAGGTAACTGATACCGGTCTGATAACGCGAAATAAATGAATCAGAACAGCTGGAAATTGAATGCAAGTAATTAGGATTATTTTGGACAAATAGTCTATTGTAACCATGTAGATTCATAAATCCACAGCTCGTTTTTCGTGTATTTATTTTAAAGTATCTGTTGACCGACATGATCTCGATGAGTTTTAGCAGAATTAAAAGGACATTTTAGGTTGCCATGATATTAGCCATCATTAACTCTCCCTTCCTTACTTTCTATCCAGGCACTGAGTTCTCAACAATTTTACGGAACGGGAAAAAGCTGAGACCAAAGAACCCTTTGGAACCAAACACGTCTTGGGTTTCAACTGATGGAACCAATGAAGTCTCGAGCATTGACGTCCAAAACGACATGACCAGAATTGCTGCCGAGCTCTCCATTCTCCAAATTAGTAAGTCATCAATTGCATTGCTTGAAGTAAGTGAGTACTATTGAAATTGGATCTTTTAGAGGGCACAGTTCCCGAGTTTCGAGAGTTTCTGGAGAAGTACTCCAAGGAATTACATCCTTGCCATTACCACATGGTGGCTGCCAAGCATAACCTACTCCAAATGCTTGGCCGGGTGGAAGGATTTGTGATCCAGGATATGCCCATGAAAGACGTAAGAAATATTTGAAAATCTTAGACACGATACAACCCGAATGTGAAAGGAAATCTGTCTTTTTAGCTGAAGGAAAAGGAGCACTTGTGCCGAGAACTGGTCGAGTTGTGCAAGAAATTGGATCCGTCCGTTTGCCGCCTACAAATCTATTTGGGCGTTTCCTTGTATGAGCTCCACTTTCCGCTCCTTCAATACGGAAAGCGAGCGTGGGAAAGTGGGGATATGTCCACCGAAGAATTTAGGTATGATCTTTGAAAGCATTTTGACCCCGACATTTCCACTAAGATTGAACTTTTTATGCCTATTTCTGCCAAATAATATTTGCATATGGATCCATTTTTTGATAGGGATTTCGGGTTTAACTTTAGCTTGAAGGGATAAACGAAAAACAAGATCACTTTCCAACTTGTTTGCTCTTTTATTGTATATCAACTTTCTCATGATAACGTCTTTTCCAACAACTCCAATTTCGGAGATTTGTCAAAAAATAGGGTTTAAAAGGATTTATCAGATTGAGCGCACTCACATCCTCTAAATTTGAGACAGCGTTCATATTTTTTGTGGATCAGAGTCCAATAATATGTATGTCTTTCTCAGTCAGAACTAAATAATCATGTGCAGCAAACTGAGAAAATCTACCAATATGGGAAAGTGATTGCGCTGGAAAATGACCATTTTCCCCATCTCATAGGTACAGTATTAATGGATATTGCAGTCAACGACATTAACTGCTAAAATTCCTTTTTGTCGCTTAGATGCATTGAGTTGCGTGCAAGACATTGGGTTGTCTTTTTCTTGTAATATACCTAAATTTGAAATTCCAGATATTAATTACATAGATCTAGATGTTTAGCCTATCCGAAAATTGAATAATGCAACTGGAAGTAATGACCTGGGGTTAATTTCATTTGATGGATCACTCAATGTTGAATTGTCAATCCCCGATGTTCTACGTTCATATTCCATGTTCCGTCCATGTTCATAGATAAAAGCTTGCATTTGAAGAGAAACCCGAATTCCAATTACAGGAAGTCTCTCATGGAGCCTCGTGATCTACTTATTGAAACAGCCTCCGTGTTAAGGGACGAGACAAACACCAAGCTACCGGAGGGACAGCTTCGAATGCAAGTGCGTGAAACCCTGACCCAACTGGAGGGTTTCATGAAAACAGTGGGCTGCGACTTCTGAGGATAGATGCTTTTGATTGAAAATGTTTGGATGTCCATTAATGATATCGCAAGTCATTTTGTTCCTTAGTTTCTCTTCAATTCAGATAGGCTCAAACCTGTTCTTCTCAGTTTTTACTTCAATCTCGTGTCTCTGAAATACAATGCTTATCGATACTGTGGAACTTTATTTGTCATAAGCTAAGAAAACGGCCACAGACCAATATTGTCGCACTGAAGTGGCACTACGATTGCTCACCACCCCTACACCTCACATGCTTGGGAGAAATTGTGATACTTGATGTATCAGTACTGAATTTGAACATCTGAACAAGACAATGATAGTATATTCCATAATATTTTGCAAAATATTAGACCAATTTGAATCAATTAACTCATTTCAAATGTAATTAATTACAATCACAAATATTTTCAAATTACAATTAATTACATTCAAATACAATTCAATTACTTTTTTCAGAATTTCTCTTTTGTAAAATAGAAGGATTACGTTGCTCTGAATTTGCCATCGTTGCTATTTTTCGAGCTTTCATCAAATGAAGTAGCTTTGGTGCATAGTATCTAATTTGGTCCAAACAAGCTAAACGCCTTGTAATACTGAAATACAAGAACAATGAGGATGCAAATTGAACTTTCTAATCGATATTGGTTGACTATTACTCTTTGGTGATAAATTAGAATCGAAAGTGTTAACAGAAATCACATTCTTTGCAATTTAATGAACACTGGCCATAGGCTCTGCTTAGTATAAAATGGTCAGTGATATTTTTGTTTGACGACAGCGCACTGCTCTATCAACGTCAAGTTGGATGAGAATGGCAGGAAGGGAAGCCCAAGTAAAGGAATGAATCAATGAGCAAGATTAGATAAATAACGTTAACAAGGAGCATAAGTCCAATGGTTTGTAAAGATGCACATATTTCGTCTTGCGGATGGAAATGTAATAGTAATTTGTAATTGAAATATCTCAATTACATGCATTCAAATGTAATGAATTAGAATTAGAATTACTCTTTTTCTCACTCTAATTAATTGCAATTACGTAATTGTAATTGAAATTACAACACAGGTCTGCAAAAAAACCACTTCTAACCTCAACTACGGCCTCCAACCTGGTCCTGGGCCTGATAAGGAGGTCTTTGTTCATATTAGCCACTGCATTGAGAATCGATTGCCTTTCACTAGAATCAGTCCAAATTGTCGAAACCTGAAAAGAGCCTGAAGAGAAGAGATGGGAAGTGTGATCAGGAGCTCTATCTTGTTGGAAACCATATGACCTCCCAAGGGCCACAGGATTCACCCAACGTGTGTACACTACCCTCATGACATCCAAGTAGACCTCCTAGTTGATATTTGCGGCCTAGGCAAACTATTGTCGATCCATGCCATCACTCTCGCAAGAAACAGGGAAGAGGACGTGGACCAAGGCTGGACATGTACTCCTTCCTATAATAGGGCAGGGACAACTTTACCACTGGACGTCGTCCTTAGTTTATCTGAATAAAAGTTCCGTTTCCCCCACCCCACCGTCTCTTTCAAGTGATGACGTCGTCCTTGCCCTATTCAAGGACCACGTTATCACTGGACAGAGAGGGTGGGGTGGGGGAGCCGCAACTTTTATCCAAATCTACCAAATGCATTTTCCTTCGCACCATTAGAACTTTAGTTGACTCAGAAAGCGTTTGTCAATTTTGATTTTAATCGAACGTCTGCGTCAAAAGCAATGGGCTCTTGAAATTCAGTACAAGGTGGGCACAAAATGGCTTGCTTAACGCCATCTCGGTAAGATCTTACCAACGTGGTGCTAACTCATTCAGTTTGTGTCCTCACTGGTCTGAGTTTGAAATGGTCATAACTTTTGACACAGGCGTTCAATTGATATCGAAACTGACTAATGCTTTCTGAGGATACAACTGAGTCCACTCAAGCAAAGAGAAATGTATTTGGTTGTATTTGGTTGATTGGAATTGGAATTTCTCAATATTCCGCACTACCGTCACTGACAGATGGTGGAGTCGTTCTTGGATAGGGAAACCCTTCAGGGTCATCTGCAATCTACCTAGTATTCCTCTTGTTCTGCTTGGCATCTATAAAATATATTTCCTGTTAGATGAAGAAGTGGATCCAGTTGACTGATTCATGCTTGTCAGAGACAAGAAATTTGGGGCTTCGCTCAACGCAACGCTTGCCTTTGCCATGTTCATAAATGTGAATAAAAACTCCTCAGGAGAAAAAAATGGCCAGAATATAAGAGCTTCAAATTGAGATCATTAAACTGACCACCGAAGTAGTTCCCAAAATGACGGGTGATCAATGCAGATATTAGAGCTATTTGGAAGATTTTAATTTTAGGTTTATTTTTTCACGGGCTTTTCTATTCGCTACAGTGAATGTACTCAATGCCCAGTCCTATTGAAATGAAAGTTTACAATTCGTCCATTTATTACCTTTTAATCTTTCTATGATATTTGGCCTATCAACAAATCTGAGTTGGCAGGCCGAACCAGTCCTTGAATGTAGGGTTGATCTGGGACGCTGCCTTAAAAAAAGTTATTTGCTTTGGTGGCTACACCAGCATGCTGGGATGGATTGCGCAGGATCACAAACTCCTCAAGAACTTCGATCAACTGAGATGTCGATTTCGAAATGGGAATATACCCATCTGGACCAACCTTCCACCATATAGACAAACGCCCCCATGAGGAAAAATGGGATTGTTAGGGAGTACCCTATTGCAACGAACTAGATTGAAACCAACTATGGTTAGTTCTTCATCTATAGAACCCCTGGATCTTAACCTTTGTGCTGTCTTTTTTTGAAATCAGAAAATGCTAGCCTCTTTGCTGGCTTTGTCCAATTTGGCTTCCACTATGAGTGCAAAGATACTATTAATTGCAAACGCAAATGCCAGCAAGATCAAGAAACTAAAAAAAACTATAATAATGTTGTTTTGAGGCACAGGACAAGACAGAACAACAATAAACTACCTTAAAGCAAACTGAAAATGTAAATCTAAGATAGAGATAAAACACAGAGAAAGACAAATAATCACAAACCTATGCAAACAACAAAATAACACTGAAATGAACTCAACAAGCTGATCTAACCAATATAAAATCAATACAGTAATGAACAATCAAATCACACTAACTATGAACTCTACACCTTAGACAATAATTCAAAACCAAGTCTACTACATGACAACATCATAGAAAAAAGAGCTCAAGCTAAAGACAATCACAAATGCGAAGGAAACTTATTAGGTTTTAAAATAACTACGTCTTACATCTTACGTGTCATATGGCTCATCGGCTTTCCCTCCACATTACTTAGATAATGAGGGAGCTGAAATTGAAGTTTTCTCTTGCATCCATCAAAGATCTAAGAGGCAGCGTGAACAAGGCAAGAATCCTCTCGCTAGGTGTCGTGGGTTCAAACCCCGGCGCCGGAAGGTACCCTTTAAAGGGACACAGGCACTGACACTCTTGATTTGATTCAAACGCCCCTTGTAGTCAAAGAGGTCATAGAGGTCAAAAAGAGCATAGTAGAGAATGCTCTCGAAATTTCCGATGTCCATAAACGACAGAAATGCAAAAAGGTAGGCAAAGGGTGTAAACTGGCTCACCCAGAATGGTGTCCCAAACTTAGAGAGTTTGGCCTTCTCAAATTCAATGAGAAGGGCTGTTCCAAGCAGGGGTGTAGCTTTTTCCACCCATTTATGTGCATGAGATCTTTGAGGCACAAGGTATGCCTC
>NC_081451.1:10971714-10984942 GCF_007210705.1 Tigriopus californicus
GGCCTGTATTGGAATGAGATTTGCTCTTCTAGAGGCCAAGGTTGGCCGTGTGTCTGTTCTTAATAAGTATCGCATTAAAGCTTGCAAAGACACGCCTCAACAATCCGATGAGAAGCAACTCATCATTCTTAGGAAACCCTAGGGATAAACTTTGGGTTGCTGTTGAAGCACGGTAATACAATGAATTGTCATTTGCCAACAACTTTTACCAATGAATGGAGCTTTGAATAAAAAATCTTTGATAAAGTGTCTTTTCAAGTAGCCACCATGAATTACGAAAGAGAAGTAAACTATAGAGCAAAAAGGGAAAGGATCTACATCATTTGTCACACCGCCATGATCAAAAGGACTGAAATCTACACAATGTGAAAAATGACATTTTCAAGTCAAGCAGAAATTGCAGAAGTTTGACGGTTTAGATGTGTATAAGTCAATACTCAAGTCTGGGTTGTAACTGTCGCCACTCATTTCTTGAGAGAGACTCAAGACTCTACAAAAAACTGCTCTCTTCCCTTTGTGTTGGTCATTTATGTTGAAAAAGATCAACTTCCCAAATTCTAAGAAGACCTGGATATTTTTTTCAAAACATTCAAGACCAACCTTCAATACCTGAGTATCATCAAACGGCAAACTCAATCTCGATTTCTTATCAGATTTACTTTCGAATGATAGTGTTATCATATGTTGGCATCTTGAATCCATTCAGACATCTATCTGTGAACAGTAAAAAAATTATTACATTATTATTTATTATTATTGCAACTACCTTTTTAGGTAAATGTACTTGTTGTAATTAATTAAATTCAGAAGAAAAGTAATTGTAATAGCAAAAAGTGTAAAATTTGTGTAAAGGCACAAGGCGTGGAAATATTTTAATGGATGGAGTCTGTCACGACTGGAAAGGAAAGCTCTACTTAATCCATTCCATCTTCATTTTGAAGCACTCGATAAGGAGATAACGTAAAACTGAATTTCTTCTAGCGGGGTTTCAGCGAGTTCCCCTCTCCAGTCCTCACGGACTCCATGTCATATATAACAACATACAGAGACGCTAAGGTTGTTGTGGATGTCCACCAACCCTGCTTTGATGAGCCTGTCATTCCGCGCTCGTCACCAACGCATCAAGGCGATATTAAAGTTTTACTCTTTCAGATGATATCAACTGCTGTGAGCGAAGACGCCTTGGCAAGCTCCTTTAAAATGCAAGACTCTCATCTCTCATCTGCCATCTGTGGGAACGATTTGAAACCTTGACACTGAAATAATAAACAACTTCAATAATTTGATGACTTTTGAAAAAATATTCAGTTAGTAAATGTGATATTTTCTCTTGTCGATCAATTGGTGTTAAGTTTCTCAGAATGAGAAATGAATGCCAAATGCCAATTCCTATGAATGCCATATGTATATTAATATAAGTGCTTTGACTCTTATATGGGTAGTACCAGTTTTAGAGGAAATATGTTGTGGGTCAATTTTAATTTACATGTGCAAATTTCTCGCAGCATTTATTGCGGTCGATTGACTGAAGCATTAATTAGGCTGACTTGCAGAGGCTGATAAATAGTATAACCTTTGGTCTTAAAAGAGAGCAATGAATCGTTGTTAAGTTTCTTAATTGTTGTTCCTTTAGTACCATTGTGAGTATTGGAACCTTGGCACTTCTTGCCTCACATCTATGCTGTGGGGTCACATACATCAAATCGCCAACAAGTTCGTTTTTCAACTTGATCAACAAAGGGACTTCGTGAAGGCATGGTGCAAGGCCCAAAAAAACCATGTTTAAAAGGAAAATTGGCTCTTAGCATTAAAAAAAGAACTACTCAGCTAAATATTTGCCTGGCATCAGTAATTGTATTGCTACCTTTCCCAAAAGATAATTATATGAATTTCTAGCCAAGTACTGAACATTTGTTTGCTTTGGGCCCAGCTTTCACAGATAATTTTTTTAATAATATGTCGATAGTTCAAGAAATGCGCACATTTAATATCAAATCTTTATCCGTTCATTTTGGAACAATTGGTATAAATGCACATTTGTCTTGTGTTTGTCCTACTTCAAACATAAAAACATCTCCTTTCTTTCTTGTCCTTTTATTGCCCATCTATCTGAATAGTTGCTATTGCTATATACTGGTTAAAGGGTACAGTAATTCAAAGGTGCTTAAAACCATATCCAAGTCTTGAAAATCTAAATGTTCTTTTCACCAAATGAAAGTTAAGTTCAAAACTACTAAATGGAATAAAAACATGCTCAAGAACAGGAAAGGCATTGCTTAAGAGTGTTGTGATGAAAAATCAATCAAATTGAAATAAACAGTTCAGAAAAAAGCACAGGTATTGTGAATAATTTGGTAATGCTAATATAGCCCTATGGGCACGTGAATAGCAAAAAATACAGAAGGAAATGCTTGCAAGTATCTTGCAATGTTATTTCAACTTGTCATGTGTTATGGCCCAAAAGGTTAGTCTCAGAATGTGCAGAGTATTATGAATAATCTCCATGTATTTTTTGTGGACTTTATTATGTGATTGAGGTATTTGTCAGAGTGTTAGTCCTTTCCATGGTCATTAAGGACATTAAATTTGGCTATTTTTTTTTCAAATTTAAAATGCCAGCCAAGTTCAAGATATGGATCCATTGGTAGATGAGGATTGACTTCTAAAAGTTTCCTTGTGAAAGGTCTATGAGGGAAATTAAACTCAAACCTAATCTCGTGACAAAACAATGCTAGCCATATGCCGAATAAAGGCTAAAAAAAGCTTTTTTCACTAAAGCATAATATTACATCAAACACCAAATCGATGTTTATGCCGGGTTCTTAACCTGAGTCTGTTGGCCTCAAACACTATCACCAATTCCAATGGACATGTGTAATAGCTTTTGCCACATCAAAGACATTAAATTTGGCTATTTTTTTTTTTCAAATTTAAAATGCCAGCCAAGTTCAGAGTATGGATCCATTGGTAGATGAGGATTGACTTCTAAAAGTTTCCTTGGAAAGGTCTATGAGGGAAATTAAACTCAAACTAATCTCGTGACAAAACAATGCTAGCCATAATGCCGAATAAAGGCTAAAAAAAGCTTTTTTCACTAAAGCATAATATTACATCAAAACCAAACAATGTTTATGCCGGGTTCTTACCTGAGTCTGTTGGCCTCAAACACTATCACCCATTCCAATGGACATGTGTAATAGCTTTTGCCACACCACATGCAAGTTTTTGTAACTCGTTTCCAACTTCGACAAATTCCTTAAGTTCCCAGACTATTCACTCTCAATTTCTTTTTGCCCCTTCCATTCATTGTCATTTCAGCTTGAAGTAATGAAAATCTTCGAAGTCCATGTCTAGCTTAAGATGTTTTTCCTTAGGTAACTGCGCCGCTCCAAAAAAAATCCAGCTTATGTAATGGAAGTATTGTATCAGAAGCACAAAGAAAAACCTTTCGTTGGAATCTATGGACCCTTGGGTCAGTTGTCTTTTGTCATCATGATCTGGAGTTGGTCAAGCATGTTCTAATTAAGGACTTTGAAGTCTTTGTGGATCGCTTCGGGAAGTTCAATGTGTTTGGTGGAGATTCAGAAGTGTTTACCGATCGTCTTTGCGCAAACAACTCGTCACTTTGAAGGGCGAATTATGGAAGGATGTCCGATCAGTGTTCTCGCCCGTTTTCACATCCGGGAAAATGAAGCTCATGATGCACTTCATGAAAGCAATTAGCTTGAACTTGCAAGAGGCAATGAGGCAATGTGCTGAGCATTCCAAACCCATTGATCTCAAAGATCTTTTTGGCAAATACAGCATGGATACCATTGCCACTTGCGGATTTGGAGTGGACGCCGGATCGTTTGGATCCAGTCAAGAAACCACGTTTGTCAAACATGCCAAAAACATATTTGGTCGTTACCATTGGGACGGCTTTATGCTCATGTGCTCTGTGATTCCAGGATTGAACGCCTTCTGCAAAATGCTCAAGCTTCCTTTTTCAAGCCCGTTGAGACCAAGTTCTTTACGATATCATCATACAAACCATTCAAAATCGGGTCAAGACGAAGGAGAGGAAAAACGATTTGGTCGACCTTATGATCGACGCCATTCATTTTGAAAAGACTCTGAAAGAAAAAGGCGAAATCGAGGCTGATGACAATGTCATCCAAAGCTCCAGCTTTGCCCACAAGATCAAAAAAACCGACTTTGATGAAACTTTTGGTGGTTTCCAACGCTTTAGTGATTCTCGTGGCAGGTTTATGACACAACAGCCATGACAATGACCTACTGTGCCTATGAGTTGGCCAAGAGTCAGGTTACTCAAGATAAACTAATTCAAGAGATCGATGAGGTTATGCTAAATTAGCTGAAGATCAGGATTTCCCGGATTATAACACGATTCAAACTATGCTTATTTGGACTCGGTTCTTCACGAAACTTTACGGCTCCACTGTCCACTACCATTTATAAACCGCAATAATTCCCGTGATTACAAGATCCTGGAACATGTTGGTGATTCCCAGGGAACCGATGTTTGTGATGGCCTACAGTATCATGCGAGACGATAGGTACTTTGATCAACCGAATGAGTTCAATCCAGACAATTTCTCTAAAGCCGCAAAGGAGAAGAGAAGTCCATATGCGTATCTGCCCTTTGGGCAAGGTCCACGCGATTGTATTGGAATGAGATTTGCCCTCCTGGAAGCCAAGGTTGGCTTGGTTTCTGTACTTACAAAGTATCGAATCAAGGCTTGTCAAGACACACCTCAACACGTTGTTAGGGACAACTTCACTCTCCTAGGCAATCCGCGAGATAAACTGTGGGTTCTGTTGAGGCACGGTAATAAGATAAAAAAGTGATTTATATTTGATATGAAACTAAACGTCATAATAAAAGTCCCTGTAATAATTGACGCACTCATGAAGTCGAAAATTATACTGTAAACTGAACAAACTTGAAGTGCTCTGCAGGGCGTTAAAAACACGGTGATACCCACCACACTTCTGAGGAGTTGACTCAAATGACAAGATTTCTAGTTGTTGTTTTTTTCTGTTACATAAACAAAAGACCTTTTGTCAAAAAAGAATATATCTCTAAAAATCTCTAATATATCTCTAATAAGAATATATCATACGTCAGGATGAATAAATTTCATTCAAAAAAATTGCAATTCATTCATTCAATTTGTTTTTTTTCCGGCTCTTTTAGTAATAATGATAATAATAATTTATTTACCGTACACAGAGAGAGGTCTTGAAAGAATTCAAGGCACAAATATATATTTACTCACTCGCTCGAAAGTGAATCTGATCAGTAATCGAGTTTGAATTTGCTGATCGATGACACCCAGGTCTTGATGCTTAGTCTGGAAATGTTTGAGAGGAAGTTATCCAGGTCCTCTTTGAATTTAAGGAGAGGTTTTTTTTCAGCATAAATGACTCGAAGGGAGGAAGGCAGTGTGTTCTTTAGAGTCTTGGGCCTCTTTCAAAAATGAGTGGCGCATGATTGATTTAGCAGTCGCATTCTTGTTGTAGTTCCAATGATGCAGGTAACACGTTCTTGTCTCGTTGACGAAATCAATGCCCGTTCTATGGACAGCTCATGGATACATTTAAAGTATGTATATGGCATACCCCTCCAGTCTCCTTTGCACACTGTACAAGCGTAGATGCTGAAGTCGATCCCAGTAGGAAAGTTTAGGCATTTCCAGTTATTTTGCCGAGTGAAGCGCCGGAGAATACTCTCCATTTTGTTTAGTTAGCCAACAAGTTTGGGCTCCAAATTAATGAAGCATAGTCCAGATGGATTGTGCGATGGATTTGTAGATGGTAACCATAGCTAACCTATCCCTGGCTCTGAAGGTGCGTGAGGCCAAGCCTGCCATCTGAGGCAGCTTTAGTTACCTTCTCGCTCAGCTGAATATTGAATTTTCCATCGTCCTGAAGAGTAACACCAAGATCCTTTGATGGATGCAAAGAAAAACTTCAATTTCAGCTCCCTCATTATCTAAGTAATTGTGAGGGAAAGCCGATGAGCCATATGACACGTAAGATGTAAGACGTAGTTATTTTAAAACCTAATAAGTTTCCTTCGCATTTGCGATTTTCTTTAGCTTGAGCTCTTTTTTCTATGATGTTGTCATGTAGTAGACTTGGTTTTGAATTATTTTCTAAGGTGTAGAGTTCATAGTTAGTGTGATTTGATTGTTCATTACTGTATTGATTTTATATTGGTTAGATCAGCTTGTTGAGTTCATTTCAGTGTTATTTTGTTGTTTGCATAGGTTTGTGATTATTTGTCTTTCTCTGTGTTTTATCTCTATCTTAGATTTACATTTATCAGTTTGCTTTAAGGTAGTTTATTGTTGTTCTGTCTTGTCCTGTGCCTCAAAACGACATTACTATAGTTTTTTTAGTTTCTTTTACTTCTTGTTCTGATCTTGCTGGCATTTGCGTTTGCAATTAATAGTATCTTTGCACTCATAGTGGAAGCCAAATGGGCTGCAGCAAAGAGGCTAGCATTTTCTGATTTAAAAAAAGACAGCACAAAGGTTAAGATCCAGGTGTTCTATAGATGAAGAACTAACCATAGTTGGTTTCAATTCTAGTTCGTTGCAATAAGGTACTCCCTAACAATGCATTTTTCCTCATGGGGGCGTTTGTCTATATGGTGGAAGGTTGGCCAGATGGGTATATTCCCATTTCGAATCGACATCTCAGTTGATCGAAGTTCTTGAGGAGTTTGTGATCCTGCGCAATCCATCCCAGCATGCTGGTGTAGCCAGAAAGCAAATAATTTTTTTTAAGGCAGCGTCCCAGATCAACCCTACATTCAAGGACTGGTTCGGCCTGCCAACTAAAATTTGTTGATAGGCCAAATATCATAGAAAATTAAAAGGTAATAAATGGACGAATTGTAAACTTTCATTTCAATAGGACTGGGCATTGAGTACATTCACTGTAGCGAATAGAAAAGCCCGTGAAAAAATAAACCTAAAATTAAATCTTCCAAATAGCTCTAATATCTGCATTGATCACCCGTCATTTTGGGAACTACTTCGGTGGTCAGTTTAATGATCTCAATTTGAAGCTCTTATATTCTGGCCATTTTTTTCTCCTGAGGAGTTTTTATTCACATTTATGAACATGGCAAAGGCAAGCGTTGCGTTGAGCGAAGCCCCAAATTTCTTGTCTCTGACAAGCATGAATCAGTCAACTGGATCCACTTCTTCATCTAACAGGAAATATAGTGTATAGACCAAGCAGAACAAGTCATTTGGTGGAAAAGAACATTTAGATTTTCAAGACTTGGATATGGTTTTAAGCACCTTTGAATTACTGTACCCTTTAACCAGTATATAGCAATAGCAACTATTCAGATAGATGGGCAATAAAAAGGACAAGAAAGAAAGGAGATGTTTTTATGTTTGAAGTAGGACAAAACACAGACAAAAGTGCATTTATATCCAATTGTTCCAAAATGAACGGAATAAAGATTTGATATTAAATGTGCGCATTTCTTGAACTATCGACATATTATTAACAAAATTGTCTGTGAAAGCTGGGCCCAAAGCAAACAAATGTTCAGTACTTGGCTAGAAATTCATATAATTATCTTTTGGGAAAGGTAGCAATACAATTACTGATGCCAGGCAAATATTTAGCTGAGTAGGCTTTTTTTTAATGCTAAGAGCCAATTTTCCTTTTTAAACATGGTTTTTGCCCTTGCACCATGCCTTCACGAAGTCCCGTGTGTGATCAAGTTGAAAAACGAACTTGTTGGGCGATTTGATGTATGTGACCCCCAAAGCATAGATGTGAGGCAAGAAGTGCCAAGGTTCCAATACTCACAATGGTACTAAAGGAACAACAATTAAGAAACTTAACAACGATTCATTGCTCTCTTTTAAGACCAAAGGTTATACTATTTATCAGCCTCTGCAAGATCAGCCTAATTAATGCTTCAGTCAATCGACCGCAATATATGCTGCGAGAAATTTGCACATGTAAATTAAAATTGACCCACAACATATTTCCTCTAAAACTGTGTACTACCCATATAAGAGTCAAAGCACTTATATTAATATACATATGGCATTCATAGGGATTGGCATTTGTCATTCATTTCTCATTCTGAGAAACTTAACACCAAAACTGATCGACAAGAGAAAATATCACATTTACTAACTGAATATTATTTCAAAAGTCATCAAATTATTGAAGTTGTTTATTATTTCAGTGTCAAGGTTTCAAATCGTTCCCACAGATGGCAGATGAATGATGAGAGTCTTGCATTTTAAAGGAGCTTGCCAAGGCGTCTTCGCTCACAGCAGTTGATATCATCTGAAAGAGTAAAACTTTAATATCGCCTTGATGCGTTGGTGACGAGCGCGGAATGACAGGCTCATCAAAGCAGGGTTTGTGGACATCCACAACAACCTTAGCGTCTCTGTATGTTGTTACATATGACATGGAGTCCGTGAGGACTGGAGAGGGGAACTCGCTGAAACCCCGCTAGAAGAAATTCAGTTTTACGTTATCTCCTTATCGAGTGCTTCAAAATGAAGATGGAATGGATTAAGTAGAGCTTTCCTTTCCAGTCGTGACAGACTCCATCCATTAAAATATTTTCCACGCCTTGTGCCTTTACACAAATTTTACACTTTTTGCTATTACAATTACTTTTCTTCTGAATTTAATTAATTACAACAAGTACATTTACCTAAAAAGGTAGTTGCAATAATAATAATAATAATGTAATAATTTTTTTACTGTTCACAGATAGATGTCCTGAATGGATTCAAGATGCCAACATATGATAACACTATCATTAGAAAGTAAATCTGATAAGAAATCGAGATTGAGTTTGCCGATTGATGATACTCAGGTATTGAAGGTTGGTCTTGAATGGTTTGAAGAAAAATATCCAGGTCTTCTTAGAATTTGGGAAGTTGATCTTTTTCAACATAAATGACCAACACAAAGGGAAGAGAGCAGTTTTTTGTAGAGTCTTGAGTCTCTCTCAAGAAATGAGTGGCGACAGTTACAACCCAGACTTGAGTATTGACTTATACACATCTAAACCGTCAAACTTCTGCAATTTCTGCTTGACTTGAAAATGTCATTTTTCACATTGTGTAGATTTCAGTCCTTTTGATCATGGCGGTGTGACAAATTGATGTAGATCCTTTCCCTTTTTGCTCTATAGTTTACTTCTCTTTCGTAATTCATGGTGACTACTTGAAAAGACACTTTATCAAAGATTTTTATTCAAAGCTCAATTCATTGGTAAAAGTTTGTTGGCAAATGACAATTCATTGTATTACCGTGCTTCAACAGCAACCCAAAGTTTATCCCTAGGGTTTCCTAAGAATGATGAGTTGCTTCTCATCGGATGTTGAGGCGTGTCTTTGCAAGCTTTAATGCGATACTTATTAAGAACAGACACAAGGCCAACCTTGGCCTCTAGAAGAGCAAATCTCATTCCAATACAAGCCCTCGGGCCGTGACCAAAAGGCAAATAGGCAAATGGATTCCTTTTCTCCTTTGATGTCTTTGAGAAGTTATCCGGATTGAATACATTAGGATTGTCATAGTACTTTTCGTCCCTCATTATGCTGTAGGCCAACATCGACACGTCAGTTCCCTTGGGGATCACTGCGTAGTGTCCAGGAATCTTGTAGTCTTGGGCGGTGTTCCGGAGGATTAGTGGGATTGGGCAATGAAGGCGCAAAGTCTCGTGGAGAACCGAGTCCAGGTAGGGCATAGTTTGGATCGTGTTGTAATCAGGGAAGTCTTGATCTTCAGCCAATTTAGACATAACTTCATCGATCTCTTGAATTAGTTTATCTTGAGTAACCTGACTCTTGGCCAACTCATAGGCACAGTAGGTCATTGTCATGGCTGTTGTGTCATAACCTGCCACGAGAATAAGTAAAGCGTTGGAAACCACCAAAGTTTCATCAAAGTCGGTTTTTTTGATCTTGTGGGCAAAGCTGGAGCTTTGAATGACATTGTCGTAAGCCTCAATTTCGCCTATTTCTTTCAAAGTCTTTTCAAAATGAATGGCGTCGATCATAAGGTCGACCAAATCGTTTTTCCTCTCCTTCGTCTTGACCCGATTTTGAATGGTTTGTATGATGATATCGTAAAAGAACTTGGTCTCAACGGGTTTGAAGAATGGAAGTTTTAACATTTTGCAAAATGCATTCAATCCGGGTATGATTGAGCACACGAGCATGAGATTATCCCAATGACTTCGATCAAATATAGTTCGTGCGTGTTTGACAAATATGGTCTCTTTATTTGACCCAAATGATCCCGCATCAACTCCAAAGCCACAAGTAGCAATAGTATCCATGCTGTATTTGCCAAAAACACCTTTGAGATCAATGGGATTAAAATGCTCAGCACATTGCCTCATTTCCTCTTGCAAGTTCAAGCTAATTGCTTTCATGAAGTGCATCATGAGCTTCATTTTCCCGGATGTGAAAACGGGTGAGAACACTGATCGGACATCCTTCCATAATTCACCCTTTAAAGTGAGGAGTTGTTGGCGCCAAAGACGATCGGTAAACACTTCTGAATCTCCACCGAAAAAATTGAATTGGCCGATCCGATCCACAAAGACTTCAAAATCCTTAATGAGGATATTCTTGATCAACTCTAGATCATTGATGAAAATTGTTGGCTGACCCAAAGGTCCGTAAATCCCAACGAAAGGTTTATCCTTGTGCTTCTGGTAGAGATCATCCATGACATAGGCGGCGTTCCTTTTGGTGAGGATGACATCAGGATGGAACGCGGGATCGTTGCCAAAGGGAAAGGTTGCCTGAGTCTCACTTTGAACTCCTCGACGAGCCCAGAAAGTGATTCTATACTTGAAGATCCCGTAAGCGATCCCAAACAAAGTCAGGAGAAGCGCTAAAATCTCAACAATCATTGCTGCTCCACAATTCACTCACTGTAGACTCACTGTTTGGCATACGACTACTGTGCCTTATACGAGTCATAGATCTTGAGCGCAAGTTGCCTCCCATATACAGCACAATGTGCAGGCTGCGTTACATTTCTGCTAAGGTCTTGCTGTATAAGCATTAAGTAAACCCATGAATTGAGAAATGGGCGAGCGAGTAGGAATGTTTAGCCGGTTCGACTGAACGACTTTGGTGCTACCTTTTTTCGAAACTGATGGTCACAGCGAATAATATGTTTCTTTCAGTTAGCCACTCTCGTGGTGGAGTAAAAAGACATGGTATTGAGCGGGGGCATCTCGACTTTGAGAAGTAATCCAGCCACCAATCCTGTTTTAAAGGCGTGAGCCCAGATTCTTTCTATTAGTTTTATGAGGGATTTGCTTTGGTATTATTTTGAACCCATTGATCAAAGAAAAATAATCAGGCCACTTTGCCAATTTAATCGTCAGCGTACTGAGAAGACTGGAAAGTTTTCTTCCAGAGTATTTGGAAATCCTGGACTGCTTATGTTTGTACCCGTGTAATGATAGAGTCAACCGGTTTTGGACAAATATCAGAAGATTGATGAGTCACTCTAAAATTGTCTAATCATCTTGTCGTTTCATTCTTTTACTATGGGATATGGTGTTGAAAAATTATTATAAAACCTACCAGCGAAACTAATTCACCTAATTACAACCCAATACCCTACTCAATAAAAAGTCACGAACGCAGTATCAAATTTTCAACATAGGTTTTAAAGATGTACTTCTTTTTGGCGTTATAAAAAGCGTTTCAAAAAGCAAACATAAAAAGCCAGTCTCATTTATGAAGGCCTGTAAAGTTTGAGATCCTACTGCAATAGGAAAACGCTGGATAGGGTAAAAACGTTTCTTTAAAGCTTAAGATATTGTATTCTTTTCATAACTCCTTATGAGTATACTGAATCCATCTTGAATGTAACTTCGAGGACCGCTTGAAGCCAAAGAGTCAAGTTCTTTGTGGAATGAACCTCAGGCAAGGGCCTGTGTTTTCAGGAATGCCCGTACCGATGCACACAAAGATAAAACGGAGTAGCGCCCATCTCGCTTGAGCTCTAGTTCAATGTGGACATTCCCAATGACCCCCATGTTCGTTTGGCTACAACTGTATTTATCAAACAATTATGCAAGAGATAACAAAGTTTAGATACGAAAAATAACGGAGAAGTGCAAAATCCAATTCTAGTTTGTGACCACTTGTATCCATTATATTCTGGTGTTTCGATAGCAAAGGAATATCAGCACATATCGTGGGAATTCTTTAATATTCCGAAATAAGGGAAACAGTAAAAGACAGACATAAAGTAATGTGATGCGCACTATGCGGATGCTATGAAAGGATAGTTGATTTCATTATTGTTTTACAGCAAGGAAATAACATAGTGTCATGGGATACGAGCTTAAGCCATTACTTGCTTTTCCTTTTTTTAACACCATCATGGCAAGGATTATGAATATCGTTGTTTGGAACTTTACCATAACAATCACAATTGATGGCCTACAATAAACCAAATAAAAGCCTGTGGAATACCCCTCTATGTACTTAGCTTTGAGTGGAAAAAATGAGAGGTGGGCCAATCGGTAGTTATAATCAGCCTTTGGTACTCTAACTTGCATCCACTGTTAAAGTGAGTTACAGTGTTTGCACGGTAATTTTGCGCCATAAGAAGAAAAGAGGCCTGCCTCACTTTTGTTTTTTTATATCCAAAATTTACAACGAGGTGTGACTTGAAAATCTTTATTCACTATCTTGTTAAGATACATTGTAAACTTAAGTAAACATAATTCATCTAAGTTGGTGAGAGCATTAATTCATTAGAATGCTACAGGATTAGAGCCATGGTACCATCAGGACATTTGGTAGCCGGGCAATCTTTAGTGCAACAAAGTCATGAAATTTGCAATAGCTTAGAAGCTGCTTATCAAATTTGAAAAAATGCGTTTTAAATCAATTATGCATGCATTAACTTTATGTATTTTTTTAATAAAATAAAATGTTTCTCCCTGTTATCTGGTATAAAGTATAAAGTGATATAGAGTTATTTAATCTCCATGAACCATTTCAGGTTATTGGGAAGGTATAAATGGTGGAGAGTTGATTGGCTGAGGGCTTCCGGATGAATTGGATTGAGTCCTCGCATTATTCTGAAAATTTGGATAGCATCTCCTCTCTCTCGCAGTTCCTTCAAGCTCGTTAATCCAAGGTTTTTGAAGCTTTTCTTCGTATGAGCCTTCAAGTCC
>NC_081451.1:10987791-10987948 GCF_007210705.1 Tigriopus californicus
CCCATTTAACTAGTCGGCTGATGTCTCCTTGGAATATGTCTCTGTCCTTGAGTGATGCAGTTATCCGGAAGATCTTCGTATCGTCAGCAAAAATTCCCATGAACGTATCGGGGTCGACGCAGGTAGGACGATCAGCCACAAACAAGATGAAAAGTAT
>NC_081451.1:10987988-10999920 GCF_007210705.1 Tigriopus californicus
GCCATCATGGCAAGGATTATGAATATCGTTGTTTTGAACTTTACCATAACAATCACAATTGATGGCCTACAATAAACCAAATAAAAGCCTGTGGAATACCCCCTATGTACTTAGCTTTGAGTGGAAAAAATGAGAGGTGGGCCAATCGGTAATGATAATCAGCCTTTGGTACTCTAAGTTGCATCCACTGTTAAAGTGAGTTACAGTGTTTGCACGGTAATTTTGCGCCATAAGAAGAAAAGAGGCCTCACTTTTGTTTTTATTTTCCAAAATTTACAACGAGGTGTGACTTGAAAATCTTAATTAACTATCTTGATAAGATACATTGTAAACTTAAGTAAACATAATTCATCTAAGTTGGTGAGAGCATTAATTCATTTAGAATGCTACAGGATTAGAGCCATGGTACCATCAGGGCATTTGGTAGCTGGGCAATCTTTAGTGCAACAAAGTCATGAAATTTGCAATAGCTTTGAAGCTACTTATCAAATTTGAAAAAATGCGTTTTTGGTCAATTATGAATGCATCAACTTTATGTATCTTTTAAATACAATAAAATGTTTCTCCCTGTTATCTGGTATAAAGTATGAAGTGATATAAAGTTATTTAATCTCCATGAACCATTTAAGGCTATTGGGAAGATATAAATGGTGGAGAGTTGATTGGCTGAGGGCAGTTATTCAGACAAAGGGGCTTGGGTTACAATTACATTTTGGAACTGGTCATGTAAGGGAAGGAGGTAAGCTGAAGACAATAGTTTGGGGGCTCCAGATGAACGTAGATGGTAGTTGTTTGTCAATAGTAGTACATCTTAAATTCATTCATGCTTTGGCAATTTCTCAATCAAAGAGGGAGGTTATTCCAAATTTGTACTGATCTGATTGTAAAGAGTATTTCCGGACGTCTAGTCTAGCCTTCGGGACCCGCTTGTTTCTCAGGTTTTGACTGCGCATCGAAACCTCATGATCAATAGGACAGTATAGGTCTTCCGGATGAATTGGATTGAGTCCTCGCATTATTCTGAAAATTTGGATAGCATCTCCTCTCTCTCGCAGTTCCTTCAAGCTCGTTAATCCAAGGTTTTTGAAGCTTTTCTTCGTATGAGCCTTCAAGTCCGTTTATCATCCGCATCGCGCTCCTTTGCACTTTTTTGAGTGCGTCTATGTCTTTTTGTAACCAAGGGTTCCATGATTGCACACCAAACTCCAGGTGGGGACGGACGTTTGTCTTGTAGATATTGATAAACACCTCCTTTTTACTTGACCTAATATGGCATTAGCTTTTTTGCTACCACCCCAACGTGCACTGATGGTTTGAGATTTTCATTCATAGTCGCGCCTAGGTCTCGATGACATATTGCTGATTCAACCAGTGTTTCCACGACAAAATAAGAGTAGCGAATATTTCCCGAACCAAAACGCAAGGTCTTGCATTTTTCGATGTTAAATTTCATTCCATTTTGCTTGACCCATTTAACTAGTCGGCTGATGTCTCCTTGGAATATGTCTCTGTCCTTGAGTGATGCAGTTATCCGGAAGATCTTCGTATCGTCAGCAAAAATTCCCATGAACGTATCGGGGTCGACGCAGGTAGGACGATCAGCCACAAACAAGATGAAAAGTATTGGTCCAAGCACACTTCCTTGGACAACTCCACCTGTGACGTCTGCCCACTTTGAGGCTTCCCCATTGAGAACAACTCTCTTCGCTCAGTCTTATAGCCAGCCTTGGAGCCATATCAGCACTGAAGATTTCAGAACTATTCGGCGTAGCTTCTCCAGAAGAATATCGTGAGGAACTAGATCAAATGCTTTTTTAAAGTCAAAGTAGATGACACCAATGTGGAATCCTTTGTCTACTTCTCGTGTAACGTGATCAAAAAGCTGGATGAGATTGGAAGAACAGCTTCTCTTTGGCAACAAGCCATGTTGGTTTTCCGGGATGAAACTCATAAATATGGTCCTTGATTATAGACTCCAGAAGTTTTTCAATGACGCTCGTCAAAGATATGGGGCGGTAATTTTTAGTCAGGGTGTTGGGACCGAATTTGCCAAGTTCCACTCGCTTGGAATTTCTCCCGAATTCATGCTCTCTTGGAAGAACACTTGCAAAGGAGCATGTAGAGATGGAGAGGCATTTTTAAGAATTCTGGTGCTGATGCCGTCAGGTCCCGGAGTTGGGTCCCATTCAAGATTATCGATGGCTTCTTTCACCGCCCTGATCGAAATGGACATGATATTATACGCGATGTTCTCGCTTTTGGCAAATCTAGTCTGATCACGAGGAGAACGTTGAAATATTGACACAAAATATTCGTTTAAGACGTTTGACTTATCGTAATCACTGATAACCAACCACCTATCGCGTGGTGCCCTTCTGTTGTTATGAATGGTCCGATGGTTGCAGTTTCTGTGTTTGCATTGATGTATTTCTAAAAATTTTTGGGAGTGGATTTTAATTCTTTAGAGAGCTCGGTTTCATATTTTGCTTTAGCTCTTCGGATTGAGTATCCAGTTTCTGCTTGAAGACTTTTGAATTGTTCTTACCTGTCTTTGTATCTATAAGTCCTAGTAATCTTGTAAAGTTATTTTTTTCTTTTCGATGAGCTTCCGTAAAGATGTCGACATCCATGGTGGATTTTGCCTCCCAGGTCGGTCGATTATGGGTATGCAAGAGTATGACTCTTTTATTTTACCCGAAAGATGTCGCCATTATTCTTCGACAGAGAGACTTTCAGCATTGGTCCAATATGCAGTATCAAGTATGGAACGGATTTGATCCCAGTCTGCTTTTGCGAAGTTCTTCACGCCTTGGTTTTTTTTCTAAGATCCGGGGAGCAAACTCAATGTAAATACCCAGCGAACAGTGGTGGGCATTCTGTCCTCGATTTTGACTACTTTCTCCGGAGAGATTGTGAGGATCAAGTCCAGGGTGTTGCCTGCCCAATGGGTCGGAAAATCGACCATTTGTTCCAGAAAAGCAGATTGCCACGCTTCCACGAATTGAGCGCTTGTGGACGAGCTATGTAGTGTCGACCAATTCATTTCGGGATAATTGAGGTCCCCTACCACAATTGAGTTTCTTGGGAAATTTCTTAAGATTCTAAATAATTCAATGCTGTTTTTTTATTTGAGTTTGGAGACCTGTAGACCAGATGTAAATGAAGTTTTTGGTTATGTTTGCTCGTAAAAGGCAGTGAGGTCATCAGATTGAAATGTGTTGGGGTATATCTTTCCTCAAACTCGACTCCACTCTTTGCGTAAATGAGGAGCCCAACTCCTCGTCCGTTCTTGGTGTTATTTCTATCACTTCTACCAACTATTTTGTTTCACGATAGTTTTAACTTTTTATTGTCTATGTCATGATGTGCCCATGTTTCGGTTATGAGAATAAGATCTGGATTTTCCACTGACATTCTAGTCCTGAAATCTTGCACTTTGTTCATCAATGATCGAGCGTTGAAAAAGAGGACATGGAGTGTTATCTTTTGGTTCTCACTAGTCTTCTTGCTCCCTTTATTCCTCTTACTTTCCACTCTTCGTTACCAGAAGATGTTACCAGAAGATGACTGGGCAACCGGCGGACAGCTCGACCAAGGACACCCAGACCCAAGACAACTCCACACTGTGGACGTTTCGGCCCACTAAAAGTCTTGACTTAGAAAACAACTTGACTCAATGAACAACTGAACCCAGTGGACAAATAACCCAAAGAATAACTTAACACTTAATATAGGTAATAAAATTCTTGGTTATGGAATAAAACTGAAGTATGATGAATAAACAAGGTAATTTGCTTGCAAAGATGTTGGTGTATGCAATCAAAAGGAAAAAAATATCAAATTTGATCAAAACATTCTCAAACTTGATTTCACACCATGGTTGACGTAAACACAGCTTCCCTTGAAAGACACAATTGATGAGTTGTGCAAGCCTTTTAAATTTCAACATGATTTACATCACAGTTTAAGTTTTGCTCAATTAGTTCAAACTATTTGCAAGCCAAGGTATTGAGCTTCATTTCTTTTCTGGGCCGAGTTGTCCGTTGGGTTGAGTTGTCTTGGGTTGAGTTGCCTTAGGGTAGAGTTGTCGTCTACTGGGTCGAGTTGTCGTGAAACCGTTTCAGAGTGTTGGTCTGAACTAGCTAAAAAAAGTCGATAACCCTTCCCTGGTCATCTTCTCTCCGCCATTTTTGCCTGGTTTGAATTGTTTATGGCATCTGCAAGCTTTGCATTTTTATCAGCAATATTTGACATTTTTCAACAACTCATTATGCAATCTTAGTCTTTTGAGCACAAAATTATAGATATTTTGGTACTTTTTTATTTTACATAACTTTTGCTCACTTTTGGAAATGAAACCGTGAGATTCAAGTTTTTCATTTTATTCAACATCTATTCAGCCTCCCCCTCTATTCTTCCTTCTTCCCACCAGAGTGGATGGAGTCAGCTATCATCTTCATCCATAAGAAGGGGACCTGGGATATTCCAAACAACCATCGGACCATCGCCCTGGAGAACCCCTTCTTGAAGATGATGTCCACCCTATTAGCTGCCCGCTTCTCCGGATTGGCCGAGGATAGGGATCTCCTTCCCCAATTCCAATTCGGTTTCCGGGGAAGCAACTCTACTACCACGGCAGTTACTCTCCTCTATGAAATTGTGCATTCTAACATCAGCAACAAGAGGAGAGTGTACGGATGCTTTGTGGATTTCTCCAAAGCATTCGACAGGGTGGACTGAACGCCGTTATTCCTCAAACTCCAACTCTGGGGAGTTCCGCGTTCAATCTGTGTCCTGCTGTCCAACATCTATGCGAGACTCAGATGCTCCATTCGTTCTGGTGAGGATCTATCCCCCTGCTACTTCACTTCCGTTGGCCTTCCGCAGGGGGAATCCACTATCGCCAATTCTTTTCAATCTTTATGTATCCGACCTGCCCGAAGCCCTCACCCACCAAGGCCCCACCATCAACCATTGTATGGTACAATATCTTCAATATGCAGACGACCTGGTTCTCTTGGCTGATTCAGCCGTGGAATTGCAAAATGCCATCAATGCACTCCACGGTTATTGCCAAGAGAACGGCCTTCAAGTCAATAACATCAAGACGAAGGCCATGGTTCTCCATAAAGGTCGTCTGCCTCCCACCTCCTTCCATATTAACAATAGTCCGATTGAAATAGTCAATAGTTTTAATTATGTCGGTTTCACATTCTCCACCCAACTCTCATTAACCAATCACCTCAAATCAACAATAACTAAGGCCAGGGCCAGGATCGGATACATATGCAATAGACTTCCCATGAAGAATCTTCCCCTCCCAATAGTCCTTCAACTCTTCTGGATGTACGTCACCACAATTTTTCTCTACGGCCTACACCTTTGGCTTCCCAACTCCACCCAATCCGCCCTCAAATCCGTCGATGCCACCTATACCAAGTTCCTCACACAATAACTGTGCGTGCCCCAATATGCTAACAATGTATGGACACATTTTCTATGTGAAACCGAGCCCCTCACCATCGGGCTGGCAAGGTTAGTGTCCAATAGTGTTGGGAACCTGACCTTTCCGGAGGTGATGTCCGGACACAAGTTGTCCTTCCCGGTCAAGGACTTGCTAACACTTTATTGTCCTTGGCTCGACATCCCTTCGGAGTATTGGCGGTCCGTCTCCCAGCCAAATGCCATCAGCGACGGGAGTTGACAAAGGATCTGTTCAATCTGGCCCATCCACTTACCTCTACCATAGAGTTCTAGACGTTGGGTGTCGGACGACCGGCCACTCGGTTGGCTAAACAGTACAATAAACCGGTTTGTAATCAATTCCCAGGAGACCATCCATTGTACTGTTTTACCAGCCGACATCCAGTGTCTAGAAATCTATGCCTCTACCTACCTGTCTTTGTACTATCTGTACCTCACCTCTTCCCTTTTTTCATGTGCACTGAACCAATTCTAGTCATCTCTGCTGTGATATCACTAGTCGAATGTTTTATCATTTCAACCATTTTAGTTTCTTCTTTCATTTCTTTATCCATATTTGTATAAGTTGTTACATACAATTCTATCATTTTACAAGTAAACATGACCGAGTGTCGCAATAAAAGATTCATTATTTCTTTGTAAAAAATCCATTTGAATGAAAAGTGGTGTGTTATATCTTCATCATCATTAGGGCGGGTAAAAACATTGCACTAATAATGATCAAGTATTTAAATTATATTTAATTGAAAAAGCTGCAAATATTCAAAAAATATTTGTTATTGAAATGCATAGCCCCCTTACGCTGCACGAAATGTGTTTTACGTTCTGCACTCCAGAGGGCGCTTTGTCATTCTGCCTCCACCAAATAAAGGGCCGATTGGGCCAATTCCTTGTTATTGAATTATAATGCGTTTGGTTGTTTTAGACTAATTCTATAAAACCTTATTTTCAACTGGTGCCTCGGGTCACATAATCAGGAGACTCTGCATACGTTTACGCAATTGAAATCAAGTGACACCCTCACAGAAAACCCCGAAAGAGTAGACAAAAAGAGACATAGAGAAAAGAGTAAACAGAAAGAGTAAAACATAAATAAAAAAAGTGTTTGAAACAGCGGAGATTAACGCAATGCTCTACCTAATCTCTGATGTGCATCACTGGGCAAATGCAACAATCCCGTATTTGCAACTCTGACGGACTGTTTCAGAAATTGGACCTCAACTGGAGTTCATTATTGTCTGATTTTGTCCAGGTGCAGCTAATATGATTAACTGCAGCCTTTCCTAAAACCTATTGCTAAGCCTCAACCAATTTTCAATTTTGATGACGTTCAATCTCTGGAGAAATTTGGGTGATTATGGGGAAGTTTAGGCAAGCTCTGGCAGGTTCGTTTGTTTGCTGGTACCAGTGCCAGTGATGCAAATTTGGGACTTCAAACACGTTTTCGAGAAGCTGACCCTTGTTTCACATTGCTATATGAGGAAAGGTCAGCTTTGTTAAAACCAGCTTGAAACGCCAATTTTGCATCACTGGCATTGGCAGGCAAGTTTGTTTGCTGGTACCAGCGCTTGCCTAAATGTCCTAATACTATACAAGCTCTCTTTGCAGACTTTACGCGTTGACAATGAATAACCAAAGATTGAGTTGAACGAAGATTTGATCTCGAAACGTACTAAAATTCATTTTAGCAAAGGTCAGATAAACTTTCCGTTGACTTTTTAACAAATTCTTGAATAGTTCTTGACAAGCAACTTCTTCCCTACGGCTCACACAATTGGCTTGAACTCGACTTGAAGATAGCAAAGCAAAAACATTCAAACAATGTGTTTAATTTTAGACAGAAGCAAAATATGGAATGATAATGATGCATAAAAAACAATCAGTGCACATTAACCAGTTATTCGGTAAACCGAATTTCGGCTTGACGATACTCTCCGTCAGCGGAAAACACAGTATTTGGCAGCACCTAAAGTATCGTAAAATCGAAACTTAGCGTTAAATCGACGTTCGTTGGATCGAAGTACGGCTATACTTTCCCCTAAAAGAATGGTTACAAAGCAAATCTACGACACGATCAGAAGAAAAGCTGAACCGCAATAAGAAGACCTAAATGGTAGATTTACATACACATGCTCTTAATGCAATTTGGTTTCATATGGCACCTTTAGGTTTAACTTCTTGCTTCTCTTGTTATCAAACCTATAATCATTCCTCAAAGATTTTTAAAAATGTATTTGCATGATGTCTGCCCAGTGATAGACACTCAAATGGTGGGAACTGAACAAGATTCATGACAAGGACTCGAAAAAAGTTAGCACCTAAAAAATGGCCTTTGGAGGAAATAATATTTTGGGCCAAATTTCCAATTTACAAACCAAGCCAGAGTATTTCAACTCATCTTGTCCGCACAACTAACAAGGCGAAGGCCTATTCTAAGGCTGTGAATAATCCATTTTTGGTCAAGGATCAATAGTCAAACTATGCTTTTCATCTGGCAGTGTCAGATTACTCAATTTTGACGCGAATTATAGCCAAAGCCTGCAAAACATAATTGTGCTTCAAAAAAGCCTTGATGGCATGTTAGCCACTCGATTAGTGGCTTCAACTCCTTATTCATCCACAACAATAATTTCACATTCTGCCATCATCTGGAGCCATTAACGCCAAAAGCAAGGCTGATTAATTGATTAATGTCACCAGAGACCGCAAATGAAATTTCGACTAAATCGGATCATTAGCGACCAGATATGACCATTTCAGACCTTTTGGTCCCAAAATCCAGTTCTTTTTGACGCACGGGGTGAATCAAGTTCAAATTTCCTAATACTGATAGAAAATTCAGAAAAATACGTATTTGTTGTTGAGCTAGTCATACTTGCCATCATGGGTTTGAGTTATAATTTATCATCATAACTTTAATTAGTTAGTCAATAAAATAATGCTTAAAAATAAAGTTAAAAAACATTTTTTTTTCATCTTGAACTGCTGGGATTCAAATCTAGTAGCGGTAAGGAAGTCTGCAAAACAAAAAGCCTTCACCTCTAACCAAAAGTTACCTTCAAAAGTTAAAATAGTTCCATTTGTACTCTGGAGAGGCCACATGTCCGTTATCTTTTGCAAGCTCAATTCCTTTTCAACGATGGACACTGAATTCGTCAAATCGTTCATGAGGCGTATCTTGATGACCTTAAGTTAGACCGTTTTGTGCGTTACATTGTAAGCTCTTTTTTAGGTCCACTGAATTGAGTCCAAAGCTTTCGACTTTCGACGATCTTAGATTCATGACTAGTGAGGTCTTAGAAAAAGCCGCACCAAGCAGTTGGGCATTAGATGTTCATTTTCAAACCAATATAATGCAGCAAATGTCAAAAAAAAATTATATTAAAATGGCAGTAACAAACCGTGTGATTGTATTGAAGCTCTAAGTATAAAATGGAGAGGCTCTCAAACTTAAGATTTTGTTCCCTTAATAAATGAAGATAATTTAAATCAAGTCCCGGTATAGAGTGACATTTAAATTGGCACTCAAGTCGAGCACTATAATGCAAACTTATCATCGTAGCTGACCAAACAAATGTAATGTTGGAACTACGAATATTTTTAAACTTTATTTTTGTGTCAAGTGTCAAAGCAAAAGTCACTACTCAATGGTTCAAAATTCGATTGGGGCACGATGAGAGCTGGCTGTGCTCCTTTTAACATTTTATGATATACATTGCACATAAGTTGCTTCTTCAACCTTAACCAACACTTAATTGGAAACTGCGTTGAAAAATACAAGATGAACGGCACATTTTATTGTTATGCAGCCTGGCGTCCAAACATAATCCATTCCGATAGCTTTGGACACCAAATCGAATGCAAAATCCTTCTAAGGAAAACTAATGGCTACAATCATACGGTTTATTTTATTGATTACTCGGTGCTAGATTTAGAGGGTTGAGCCTCGCTCCGTCAATTTTTCGATAGACATTGTCATTGTCTCGAATCGGATTGGTTTTACGTTGTTGGATGTAAGAGTATGTAAAGGTTCGTATAAGTAGAAAGCTCAGCCAGGAGAGCCACTGTCAGTGTGGACAACAAATATCAAAAATGAGCTGGCGTTTCACTTTGCTATGCGAGGGGATGTTTATTAATTAAAAGCATGGCTGTGAACCATTCCAACTTTAGGACGACGTTCAGTCGCTTACACATTGTTGAATTATGAGGAATGTGGAGCGAGGGGCGAGCATTGCCACCTTGTATTTATCCCTATGGATGGCCACATCCCATGGCAAAACTGTAAGGAGTTTTGAAATTCGTTTCTCGGAAACATGCAAAGGGTTCCAAATCATGGAGGACACAAACATCAAGTAAGCCATTCATCATTGAGAAATTCAGAACGAGCCACGGAGAAATGATTTGCCTTGGTTTTAGATGCATTTTATGCTCCACCATGTGCCTTGCTCAGTTGAAATTAGAAGAGAGGTTTCATCCCGAAAGTCATGGGGTCTTGGTCCACAGTAACGAGACGCAGTGCGCCCAAATTAGAATGAAAACAGACCACGTCTTTTGCTTTGAAGCTGATTTTGTGGATGAAGAGACAATGACCCTGGTGGACACCGACCTCAACAAACCAATTTACATCGGGAACGGTAAATGTTAGCATTGCATCTGTATATGTAGCTCATATATCTCGATATGAAATACCTTTAAAGCAATGTTGATGTCAGACATGTACTTCCGCCAAACTACTTGAGGTGGAGCTGTACTAGGTTGTTGGATGCACTTCTTTTGAAATGAAATGAATGATAGACATCAGAAACTCCTCGATGTCGATCTCGAAATGGGAATGTACTCGTCAGGACTAGCTGCCCACTCTACAACGCTAGCCGGAAAATTGAAGTCCCCTAGAAGGAAAACCTTTGAGCAAACTGACCGCTCCAACTCATATCTTATGAATATGAGAGCTTACAAGATGTTATTGCTCATTCCTTAGCGAAGCTATTCAACATCTCCCTGATCAGTGGTTACATCCCACAAAGCTGGAAGTGACATGTCAAATTATAGGCCTATTTGCATTCTTTCGACTCTCTCTAAAATCCTGGAGAAAGTAGTCTACAAACAGATCTTTACTCCCTTCAATAATGATCACATGGCCCAGAAGCAGTTTGGTTTTTGACCCAAGCACTCCACTTCTCATGCTCTACATAACTCTCGAAAACAGCAAGAATAGTAAACCATCCGTGGCAATATTCGTAGACCGAAGAAAAGCATTTGACACTGTTGATCACAAAATTTTACTTGCCAAAATGGAACGCTACGGGTTTAGCCACCATATCACAACTTGACTCCGAAACTACTTGAGTAGATGAGAACAATGTGTGCCATTGGATGGCATCGTTTATAATTTTATTCCCATGACCTGTGGCGTACCTCAGGGAAGTATACAAGGCCCACTTTTATTTCTGATTTATATTAATGACCTTCCAACGGCAACACTTTTTAAAACTACGCTGCTTGCGGATGACACAGGCCTTCAATATTTTGGCAATGATCTTAAACAAATGGAGATAAAATGCAACTCTGGGTTTAACAACCTGACGAAATGGCTTAAAAGCAACAAACTGGCGATTAATTAAAAAAGGACGAAACTGATGGTGCTGAACTCTTCCCGTAGAAGTAAAAACCACGACTTTGTGCTAACAAGCAACGGGCATATCATTGAACAGGGCGTAGCTCTACTTCACTTAAGTTTCTTGAGGTGCTAGTTGACAATAAAGTGTCTTGGAAAGAGCATGTAAATCATCTAAGTAAATGCATGAGGGGGAATCTTTCCAACTTTTCATGTCTAATACTGCTCTTCCATCGAATCTTAGATTAGCATTACATATATAACGCCCTAATTAAATGCAAGCTGGAGTATTGTCTCGAATATCTGAGCCACGTTTCGTCGCTAAATGGACCTTTCACCCTTGAGAAGAGAGCAATAGGATGGGTTGTAATGGTAAAACGAAATGATCATACAACGGCATCTTTCAAAAACCTCAATATTTTAAGAATTGCAGATCTGGGAGTAGTGAAGCGCTTGAAATATGGACTGAATGAACCAATTCTAGTCATCTCTGTTAGCCCACCCCTAACTGGAAGGTAATAGGAGGTAAACGATGCTTTCAATAAAAATCAATGCAGGGGTGGTATTCAGTATGTGTCTACGAAGCTGGATGCAGATTATTAAGTTCCTCCACGTTTGAAAAAAGCTGTCATTTCTTTCTCATAGTTTCCGCTTTTTTCTCAGAAATAAATCTAGGCGCCATGTTTCATTCCACAAGTGTGACCATTTTCAACGTTTTGTGGGACCCTGGAACAAGCAATTATCATGAATTATTCTCACATTTCTATATCTTGATATTCGCTGAATTCATATTTTTCAAACGTAAAAAAAGAAGAACGAGTGAAACCAAGAGAG
>NC_081451.1:10999956-11006427 GCF_007210705.1 Tigriopus californicus
CGCAATGACCTGCTTCATGGAATTGCTCACTGAAGACAGCCATGTTTGTGTTGACACGCTCGCGAACAAAATCCACCAAGTGGTCGATGACTATAAAAGCTTTAGGAGTAAGGTTCATATTTGTAATCTTCCAGGCTTGTTTGAATTGATAGATGGCAAATGGTAATCAGGCAAGTTTCAGATAGTCTTGTGTAAGGAATAGAGTTCCTTATCATTACTCCAACTCCTCCACCCCTTTTTCCTACTCTTACCTGCGATTCCAAACAATAGCTGTCAAAATCGAGGGATATTTTGCCCACCTGCCCAAGCTCCTGCACCACCAAAAACTGGTGTTTTTGCTCACTAAGAAGAAGTTTTACCTTATCATAATTCGAAACAATGGACCGAGTGCTAAGAGAGACCAACCATTGCTCATCCACTTGTAATTTCTCAACATACCCTATATCGTTTAAGACTGAAGTTTTTCATGATGCTTCCGAGGATTCCTCAGAGTCTAGCATTGTCTTTCCCGTTTGTGAGATGCTCCAAACGTTCCCACTTTATTGTTCCACGTCCCGTGCCTGAGAGATTGACATTGAGATATCTGGCACTTTCAAATGGTGAGATGCTTGTAAAGTTCTGAATCGAACGTTGAGTACTCTTTCAAGACAAGTTGGAATCTTGCCGTTCCACCATGTCGATTTGTTCGCTCACACAACTCTGAGGTCCTTGTAAATATTAACATTATCACTCGAAATTGGAGAGGGATCATTGTGAAGATTCGAGGGGGTATTTCCTCGAGTTGCCATCCGATGATGTTGAGGAGCAATAGTGCTCTCAGCCAGCTATTCTTAGTAATTCTAAAATTAGGTGAAAGCGTCTGAAGTACACTTTATTGCTATGAAAATCTTTTAAGATTTGTACTACCACAACTCGTGCAATTAACTCTCATGTGAAGCAAACATGTAGATCGGAAGAGCACACGGGCTTATGTAGTACACTTTATTGCTATGAAAATCTTTTAAGATTTGTACTACCACAACTCGTGCAATTAACTCTCATGTGAAGCAAACATGTGTATTTTGCAAAGCCAAAGGCTTATGTTGACCTAACTCAACACTTAACCCTTCAACTCCTGTGTACTGAACCGGAAAGGCAGTTTTTTAGCTTAAAGGACCTTAGCTAGGGCTCCCATCTCTAGCAAAGGATGGTACATAAGTAAAAATCAAAAACGCCTAACCGAGTGTCAAAACATGACCCTGCCTTCCTAGGACTCGAACAAAGGGTTGCTTCAAGACTCGTTCTTGATCTTTCATTGCTCGGCAGTACCTTTTTTTGCTCGAGTTTAGGGTCTCAACTAAGGTCCTTCAAGCTAAATAGCCGATTCGCAAGAAAAGTATACTGACGAAAATGTCGACCTAGGAGCTCCCGGGTTAAACTATGCTGCAGGGACGCCAAAAATTCAAGAAAGTTTGTATACTTAAACATATTGGTAACCTTCTCATCAATGAAAATAGAAAGGCAGAATGGATTGTCCAAACATCAGATGTGATTTCAGAGACAGAAAAAGTTTTTTAACTTTCCTCGGTTTCATTCATCTAGAAAGGCCATCTTATTCGTTACGAACCCACAAGATGGCTCTTTGTGCGACGAAACTTTATTTTTCATAGTGCATTAGATAATGCTGCGCCGTTGTATACCACTCGTATACTACTATTAGCATCCCTTCGCAACCAAAGCACATCAGCCATTATTCTCAACTCAGATTGGTTCACACGGTTCGGAAATTCGAGACCTCCCCTCAAACGAAATGAAACTAAGACTTGAAACACCCATCAAATTGTTGACAGTCCTTAGCTTCTAAAACACTTTGGAACAAGGAACCTGTCTCTTGGAATTTGCTGGTTTTGTACGCTTTGTTTTTGTAACCAGCATTTGAATTTGCCACCAAAAATTGCCGAGTGGAAGTGTCTACCACAGAATTAATGATATCTACCAATTCCAACACCCAAGAAACTTGTTTTAAAGTATTTTAGAAACTAAGGACTATCATCAGTTTGATAGGTGTTTCAAATCTTAGCATCATTTCTTTTGAGCGGCGGTCTCAAATTTCCGAACCGTGCCGAGTCTTTAGGCAAAGCAGTCAGGGAATAAGTCACGAGAATGTCTGTTGGTAAGGGCCAGAGACATGCAGGCCAGTACATTTAACAAAATGCAGGTACTTGAAGAATGGGCAAGTAATCATAAAAATAATGAATTTTATTTCCAGTCCCATTTTGGGTTTTCCGGGTCCGCCATTCGAGGCTATGATCCACTGCATTTAGGGGGAGACCTAGGATCGAACCTACGAACCCGTCGGTCGCGCTTTAATCAATTGCGCTACAACCATCTCCCTAATTATATTGATATTTTGAATATATAGAAATTGATATTTCTTTGAAATGAGTGCCCAAAAGTTTACTCAAGTACTATTTATTAAATTGAAATCAATGACATTCATAGTTCAGGCCATGGTAGTGTCAAAAGTACGAATTAAAAACTTTTAATTGCTGAAGCTAGTCCCAGCTGCGTAGGAGTGGTATAACGTTCACTCTCATGCACCTAAAGGAAACCAAACGCCACGATTGGAATTTTCATTTCAGTGCTCTATGCTCACAATTGAAAAGTATAAGCAAAGAAAGCTCGGGTTATCAAAGGAAACAACTATTCTTTTACGGTAACAGGTTTTCCCGGTATATTTTTGGCTCGAAGAAGTTAAAAGCCAAGGGTTGATTTGTCAAAATTCGCTTTTCCTTCACTGATGACTGAAAGCTTACATGCTAGTCGTTCCTGAAAAAACAGCCTTGAAAAAAATCCAACATTGGCGGCTCATTTGCCATAATGCTCATTTGCTCATTTGGCCCATAAAACGCAGTTTTCATCCAATGTTCAAGTTGACGTCATCCATTGTTCGAAGGTGTTGCAATCTACCGTTCTAAGGGCCGATTCCTTGAAAAGTGGCTTGTTTAGAATTACATATTTGGTATTCAATTTCATTCAGTTTGGTCAAGGAATGGTTCAGCTAACATATGTGTTCACTTTTATTAGCATTAGACCTTTGACGTTGATGTATTTAACACTGTCTAGAGCCTGCCAGATGGTGCTTTGCAGGATAATGCCCTTTATAGAGAAGTGTAAAGCTTTGGAATTTCATACGTGTGCACCCTCTGGATTTACAATGAATTAAGCGTCATCGCAATTCTTATTGATGGCAAAATGTTGGTACCAATTCGTTTTTTGCAGATTTTGCAGATTTTTGTCATTTGCTTTGTAATATCATCTTTAAACAATGAATTTTGGACTGAAATAGTTTAAGATAATTGTTAAACTATGTCCTGATGTGGTGAACAGTTTTGTCTATGAAGATTTGGAAGCACTGAATGTGCTGAAATCATGGTAGTTCTTGTCACGATTGTGGCGCAGCCTGGATGGTTCACACAGCTGAAATCCAATCCGGTACTTTATACGTCTCTACCGGTATAGAGGAATAGATAAAGTTCAAAATCAAACTTGACGGCGTCCATTTCATATTCCTTTTTAACTTGTAGTCACTCATAATCACATGCCAAGGAGACACTCAGAAATTGAAGAAAGCATATTCAAATGAATTGGAATAACTCTACAAGAAACTATGAAATAAACAAGGAAGTTGACTGATACAATTCTTTGCTTACTTTTGACATCCATCTTTCAGAGCCGTACGTCACATTGTATTTGGAACAAACACTGAAATTTGCTCCTATGAATCACACTCCAAATCCTTTGCCAGAATTTGTTGCTCCTAAGACACCAATCCCATTTGACCATTACAATCTCCTGACAATTTTCAACCGTGGATTTATTATATGCACAAGAGAAGTAACTTTGTGCTACAATTGGCCTTTCCGTGAGTAGTTTTCATCTGACTAGTATAGTTGTCAAAGTTTTATGATTTTGTTTAAGCTCCTCAGTTTTGAAATTTTTGAAGCGCTTTGACTTTTAAGAAGTCATAAGCACCATTATACAAGCTTTGTTTCCTCTAGAGACTCTAGTCCCTCGTTTTGTCCAGTTTCAATTGGCTTGTACGTGGAAGCCAAATAAGTTCTTTGCAGACATCTACTTGTAGTGGACTTTATAGCAATTCAAGACAAAAACTTATTCTTTTTAAGTAATTTTATATTGATATTTTTTTTTTGATCGACCAACAATTTTTGTTGATGCACTGAAAATTCCATAAAAATATTTACTTTTTGTAGGAAAAATTGGACTCTGTGCTTTTAAGTATGCCATCACAGTTTAAGTCAGAAAATCTGGAAAATTTCGAAGTGCATAAACAATATCATTCTGTTGCTACTATTACCGTCACTGCAAATTGCCCTTTCCAAGTCGGGGACTTGTTTACATCTTGTAGTCCTTGGACCGACATAAATTTTGGTGGTCAAGAAGCTTTGTTCAGCTCTCAGCTAAATTCCATCCGCAACAAGATTTGCCACCTTATACCTCTACCAATCTATTTATGTACTTATGTACTGTCGAAAAATTCGTTATTCCCTTTTTTATGTCCGTTTAGCTATAACCCGCAAGAAGTTATGGACGCCCAACGAGAAGTTGATGCAACCAAAACTAATTATGGAATTATTACCTTAGCCTTATTAGCCTTTATTACATCTACCTTGTCTCAAGCGTTTGGGCAGATTTTTGAGTCAAAATGTCACGCCTGCTGGGGATATGAAAATGAAGCGAGTTAAAATATAAACCAAAAAACAGATTTTGGAATTCTTTATGCGTATGTTAATGAGTGAATTAATCCCATTTCATTCAAATTGAATAGATGATGAAAAATTATTTTCAATGATCTAGAGGTGCAATTTGATCCAATGAAAATAACTGCTAAGCCTTAAATAATCGTTTGACCCAAAAAAATTTTGGACGCTTCAGCGTGTTCCTCTTATATCCTAGGTCCCATTACATCAAATACAAGCCTTATAGGTGTTATTGGAATGCATTCCGCGTATTTTCTAAAGTTTTTTCTTTTCGTTTTATTGTCCGTGATAGGAAGGTTAGTTTAAGAAAGCGATTAAATTCCAAACCGTTGGTAAACTGGGTTTTTGTTCACTTGTGCGTTTTTTTTGACTGAGACTAGATTGAGGTGTCATGTCTTGTGCAAATTATCACAACCACATATTGATTCCACTTATGTGATACCTCAAATATCTCATATCAAATATAACATTTCAGGCAAGGACGAGTGGGATTCACTGCCACCATCAACTGAAGGCCATGAAACGGGCGGCATTGGTATCTTGGGAAACCAGTTAATCATAATTGGAGGTATAACCGTAGATGGCAAAAAAACGGACATTTGCGAGCGTTTCGACCCTCCAACTAATTCCTGGGTTATTGCGCCTTCACTGCCCCAGGCGATGAGTCATTTAACCCTGGTTCAAGTCAGCTCCAACACAATTATCTTGGTGGGAGGGTTCAGTACCACATTTGTGAAAGAAACCTATCTGCTGTCCAAGGGAGATGCTCAATGGACCCAACTGGAGGATAGGCCAGAACCTGTGTACCATTCTACTTGCGGGGTGGTGGTTCTGGGCGATGGTAGAAGAGGGGTTCTATCTATTGGAGGGGATAATGGATCGTTTTCATCAAAAGCTTACTTTTTCGACTTTGTATTGATGACTTGGTCGCACTTGCCATCCTTCACTTTACCCGTTCCTTCATTGAAAGGCATTCTTATTCAAAGAGACGCCGAACTTTACTTTATGCCCTCTTTTGAGTCAAACTTCACAAATAGAGTACTTACACTTTATGTGCGGAAAACAAATGGATTAAATCAAACATGGGAAAGTAGACCTTATCCATTCGGAAACTTTGGTGCTTTAAATGTGGGAAATCCATTGATCCCAACAATATATACCATGTCAAGCAATTAATGCACTTTTAGCTGAGTTTCAGTGAAATCGACTTTCGCAAACGAAAAACATAACTCTCTCGAAATCTCCCATATTTTTTGATGGAACGAAATTACGAATAAGGCAACAAAGTGAACATTATTGAAAATGTTCGTAGCTCATACATATTTGCCCATTCATTTTTGATTATTTAGAGAGCGGAATGATTTTTTAAACTATAGCGTATCTAAAAAAATCGCGCATTTTTTTGCATTTTTCGTCTGATTCAAAAGGCAAAACATTCTGCACCTCATTCATTTGGGTTTTAGTGCTAAAGAAAGTTATTATGTTATGTGGTATGAATATAACAGATGCTTTTTAGAATATAAGATATTCAAAACCATTTCACCGATTTTTCTCCTTTTTTTGTATTTCCTGTCTGATAAAAAGGGCAAAACATATTACTATGGTGCCATTCATATGATATACAAATTGAAACCCAAGGTTGTAACCTCCCGTCAAGGTGGGTGGATATGTGTTGTAACCATAGATAAAGTTTCAATTATGATCAATTGGC